>NC_042493.1:112849995-112864761 GCF_005508785.2 Acyrthosiphon pisum
AACTGTGGTAAAAATTTCCATTCAAGAGTTTATTCGTATAGGGGTTTCAGAGTGACGACACTTATCAATACACCCTTGATACGACGTCTCGCCGAATATTTGGCTTACATCACGTTATCATGTGGGTAATATGATAAGAAATCCGTGAGATATATTGATATTCATGTCTAAAAATTTATATAATTTGAAATTCAAAACTTCGACAAATCAGTTACTTGTGGTAAAAAAACTATAAGCGATGTCTAATTTATAGTTTACACTATAGATTAATGATTGTAATGTGAACATTGTATATGATCTGTGTTTATGCTTTATATTTATAACGACGATTAGGTCGATACTTCTTGTATTTTACGTACAAAATTTATGAATTTTTTGGACTACAGTACAAATAATGAATATTCAGTCATCGCATAATTAAAATCTAAACAAATCTCCTCATTAAAGATTAAATACGGTCTGATTCAGGACCGAGTATGTCGTATCCATTCGTACTTTAAAAATTAAAAAAGATTAGGTAAGTTTTATTATCGTAATAAGCATGCATGGGTGGTTATTACGATAATAAAACTTACCTAATCTTTTTTAATTTTTAAAGTCATCGCGCCTCGCTTGTTAGTCAAGACGTATTGTAAACCCGTTCACTTATCCAAAGTCTCTAATATTAAAAAAAAACTGTCTCGAATGAGGAAATTGATAAAATAAAGTGAGCTTCGGCTGGTGTCGAAAAGGGTGGTCGTCTGTACCAAAATTAAATTTCAGCAATCTTTTGGTGTTTTCTTATATTAGGTGTCAAAATAAAGGCAATAGTAAGTTTTTACTCAACATGCAAGTAAGCAGCCATTAAGCGCTGGCAAGGAAAACATATTGCGTGCTGACAGGTCACCTAAGGACATGCCGTGAGTATTTGACCAACAACTGTTGCATTGCTCATATTTGTGTTTAAAATTTTCTCATATTTTTTTGTATTGCTGTAGGATGGATAAAGAAACTTTAAAACCTGAACACACGTTTGACGATACTGTAGAAAGATTTACAGTTACATCTTCTGGTGCTAAAATGGATTCATCTTTGAACTTGAAATTCTTTTGTGAATAACCAATTTCTGAAGGTAGGTAAGTGTTTACAAACATTCAATGGAATTAGATGAATTTTAGCATGAAAGAAAAGTTTTATCAGATCTATTGAAAGATTGTCGAAAGATAAAAACATAAGTTCCTGCTTAAAAAAATCTGAATTTGTTTTTAAAGTCATTGCTTAACGAACCTACTCATAAATTAACATAATTTAAGGTAATGCATTTTCTTGGTATTATAAGCTTAGTATATTATTATCAGATGGACAGTATAAAAATTTAGTTTATGGATATTTTTCTCCTCATTAAATTTATGTTAATAGATATTATGGTAGTAACAATATTTTAAGTTTTGTCCCAGGCATGCATAAATTGACTTGGGCATATCAAAAATACCATTCACTTTATCTCAACATTAAAAAAGTATAAATATCACATTTATATAAAATCTTTGTATTATACCTCTTTTGAACTCATAATAAAATATATTTACTTGTGAAAAATAATTGCCAATGAAGAAAATGTATTGGTATGATTATATTGTTCAATTACTCAATTGTACACCTACCTACCTTATGATTATTATTTTCAGAGAATTGGTTAGATATAATGATTTTTTATATTTATCTCCTGAAGAATTAATTGAAATAATTTCTAGTAACGACCTTAATGCTCCATTGGAACAAAATGTAAGCAAATTAAAACTATACATTTTTATATTTTGTTATTTTGAGCTGAATATGGTTCCATTTGCCATAGCCTATAAGTATAAGTACCTATTATAGAACTTGTGGCCGCTTATATATGAATTATGTCTTGCAAAATATAAATTATTACATTGGCAGTTGTCCTGTGTATGGATAGTTGATAAACTCAAATAATCATATATTAAATCATACATATAATAATATAATTAACGTCTAAAGGTGTTAAACAATTTTATGTTTCATGTTTCTTACAATAAACTATATTCTCCAGCTATTAAATTACAAATAATAAGATATAATTCAACTGCCTATAAAAACTATTCACAATATTATTTGTATTTTATATAATTTACTAATAAAGGATTCTACAACATTTTAATCATATTTGAAATTCAATTTTAATGCTTAAACATATAGTAGATAAGACATAGCATGCATTAAAAAAAAGAACTCAAAAGCCCTAAAAGACACCCTGCAATAAACCAATAACCTATAAGTATTAGTTATTAGATCCAGCTATGCAAATTTAATAGTATTGAGCAGAAAAAAAAATTTAAGCGCTGATCATATATTCTACATTTTGTTATGTATTAATTAAATTGTATTTATGTGTAATAGGTATTTCAAAGTGTTATAAATTGGGTACAACACGAATGAGATAGCAGAAAACAATATTTTAAAAATGTAATGGCACATGTAAGATTAATACCAACAGAATATCTTTTAAATAATGTAGTTGGACATCCTCTTATTGAAAAAAGTCCTGAATGTATGTTTTTCCATAAATAACAATTTGATTTTAAATTTAGTGTTATTTTAAAATTATTATATTATTTTGTAGGTAAACATTATGTAAATTATGTTTTACATTTCAATTTAATCAAGACTATCCAAAAAATCACCATACCACATTTCGATACACATAAGTCTGATAACTTAGATAAAGTATGTTTCTGTATTGATTAATTTATCTTTACATTTATTTATTTTAGATTATTCTTATACTAAGTTGGGCTGAAAAAAGAGTTATATAAACTGGTATGACCCAGGTACCAATAAGTGGAACATCATGTCAAAATTCAGTGAGAACCGTGGACCTGGGAGTATCAAGTTATTAAAAGATCAATTTGTTGTCATAGTACAAGGTTGTAGCAGAACAAGTCAAACTCTTCATTTATATTCACCAGAACCTTGTTGGATACCAATGCCTCGCATGAAAGTTAATCAATGTGATTTTTGAGTTGGCTTAATAAATCAATGTGTATATGTCGTAAGTTAAACCAAACTGATTATTTTCCATGATGTGTTGCTAAAGATATGTGTGGGTGTAATCCTTTTCACACATATCGGTGACAATAGTAAAAATCTCATCATTAAGTAAAAAAAATAGTGGGTTACTGGATTCCACCCTCCCAAAGTACCAACTATATTAAATTTTCTATCAGAAAAGATGCTGTTGAAGACAGTTTAAGCAATTTTATGGCCCTAAAAGGTGATGACAGACACAAATAAAAATAAATAACAAAAAAAAAAAAATTGTGTGAATATATTTTAAAAGATTTGGGTTACAATATCAATAACTTATGAAAAACTATGTTTTAATTTTTCAATCTTATTAACTAAAAAATGTATCAATTTATACATTTTTAACTACAATATAATTTGCGATTTTTGTGATTTTCTTTTCAACACTTACATTTGAAAATTTTTATTAATTTCTAACTGAAAAGTTATTTGAAAATTTTCAAGGCTGATGAACTTCGTCAAAATTCTAACTTCAGACAGTCGTAAAAAATTATTATGGACTTACACTTCAATTTTTTTTTAATTTCACTATTAACAACTTATGTGAAACTGTAATTTTATTTGATGGATATAAAAGTGCTAACATTTAATACAATATAGACTCTTAATATATTGTTTCAATGACATTTATAAAATATTAAAAATCCAGTCACAATTTTATTTTATAACCTATTTAAAGTTAGAATTTTGACAAAAACGTAAAAATCACGAAAATGTGCAAATTATTTTGAGTTAAAAGTTCCTAAAAATTTTTCTTTTTAAGTCTATAATTTTATAAAAAGTAACACAAGATTCCTTATAAGGCTATCTACCTTTATCAACCAAAAAATATCTATAAGAAAGTAAATTTAAATTTTTAATAGCGTTTGAATTTCAAATTTTTACAACATTGGATATTCACTAGACTTCTCATGAAGCGATTTTCTTTTTTTATTGTAATTCAAAAACGAAGAACCGTAGATTCTTAAAATTTAGATTATATGTTTATTTTATCAATTTCTATACTTGATAACATTTTCAAAATATTTTGACCTGTTTTGAAGTAAGTGGAGTAGGATTATCCATTCAATTTGGCATACATGGCTGTTAATTTAATCCACTAAAATCAATTCAAAGATTGTAAACTAACATAGGAAAGTATTTTGTCTTTAAATAATTTTTTTAATCTATGATTTATTTGAATGATGAAACCACATAATCAAGCATAGGTACTAAGTAGGTTATTATACTAGGTATACAGTTATACTTCAATATTAGTTATTAAATAAAAAGTATGAGATTCAATACATATAATACTATAACATCAATCATTAACCATTGGCGGCCAGTATATATATATATTGTATTTTATTTAATATGTATGTTTGAGTACCTAAAATACACCTATTTGAATAATATAAATCCAACAACACAATTATGTATGTACATTAAGCAATATACAGTTATAGAATAGTATAGCTTATTAAATGTAGATTATAATAGCCTGTTTTTATAAAAAATGTATCACTATATTATGTATAAATTAATTTGGTTTGTTCATGAAATCTATTTATTAAGTTTATGTATAATAACTACTGATATATAATGGATTTAAAAATTTAATATTTGTTTTTTGTTTATACCTAATACAATATTATAATTGAAATTTTGATACAAATTTATTATGAATAGAAAAAATTGACAACCTATTTGTTTGTTGTTAATTCATACATAGAGTGACATTGAAATATTGAGCATATAATTTATTCATTATATAGGTATATTGTATATGTATTAGCTGTTAGGGACACATAATTTTAATTATAGTGTTGTCTTTTCGGAGGTCTAAATTTCTGGGTTTATTTATAATGGAATTCAATAGATCACTAACCGCATTCACTGCCTACAGTGCCCAGTGTGTTTTCAGTGGAGGTGAGAGTTAAACAATTACCAATTATTTTTAAAATCTGAAATTACATTACTTTTTAAGTTGGAAATAAGTATAAACTATGAACAAACCTACATATAATTATTAGAAATAAATGTATTAGGTCATTATTAAAATCAAGAAAAATGTATTGTACTTTTACTAATTTTTGATAAGGATTAAACAATGCATATTATATTATATACCTTAGTAAATATATAATTTAAAAAACAGATATCTAATTTGTCTAAGGTAAAGTTATTACTCCATAACATGAAACCTGGTTTTATTATTTATTTAAAACTGTTAAGATAATTAGAATTAGGTACTTAGTACCTACCTACTACCTACACTCATTTAAGTTACCTGATTCAAATTATAAAATCTTAAAAAATTGTAGAATGATATATAAGCTAGAAATATTTAAATATAAATTTAACTAATGCAAATTAATCTTTGTATATTAATTGAAACTTTTGGAAATTTTTTTTTTTTTTTTTAAATTGTGATGTATAGTATTAGTGTAATCATCAGAAATGCATTCTATAAAATATAATAAAAAACAATAGGTATATTGGATGTTAAATAATATATATTTAAATATTAAATTGTTATCATATTTAGGTATTGAAAAATATTATGAGACTTAAAATTTATCATTCTATCTAAATGTAATTCAATAAAGGTTAAATAATTTACTATGGTCCCGGTATTTATTTAACAATTTTTTTTATAATAAAAATATAATTGATAAGTAAATTAATGTAAGATAATCAATATTTTGTAACTATGTTTAAATTAAAGAAATCCAGATAGATGTTTGGTAAATTTTAAAATCATAACAAGTAAAAGAACTAATCCCTGAAGAGATGAAGGAGGAACTAGAATTGTTATATGATGTTGAAAAACACCCCCTTTAACAAATTCTTCCTCTAACTATTCATGGTTAAAAGTGGGATGAGTATGCTTATGCAATCGCTGTTTATTCATTACTTATAAATTAATTGGTTATTACATTACTCAACATTATGCATATAAAATTATGTGGAATGTGGATACATTAGCCCCTCATGTAAATTTTCCCATTTAAGCCCCGGGTAAAGGGGAGTTGCAATTAATCTAATTCGCTCGAATGAAAACGTCGTTTTACCTATAATAATCGATTGCCTGTGGCAGATGACATCGTGGTTGATGTACATAAATAAAAATTAGTTGTTCGCGTCTTCTAGACATTGCGGTAGGTAGTTATAACTTGTAGAGTCCACCTCCATGTTCGCGGGTTTCAAATTTAATATGTTTGTAAGTTTGCAAACGGTAAATTATTTCAACAAAAATGTTAAGTACATGTCAATCTTTTGGGCGTTGATCTATATCATAGTTATGTGTGTAATGATTTTACTTCTGAAAACTTATTTTAATTTATTATTCCGTCTGATTCGGTTCGATGTGCCCAATTTATAAATATTCGTTCTCCCAACTTCCATGAATTTAGTTTGAATTTTTCTAGTTTTTAATTTGTCAATAAAATGTAGATTGTTTAGAATTAAAATTAATAATCTTAAATTGTGCTGACCTGATTGATCTTAAATAGACTTATTTATATCTATTCAATTCAGTTTTTGGAATTCCTATACTTTTGTCGCATTTTTATGTGTGAGATCGGCAAAAAATACATACAAAATGTACGAAAAAGTGGTGACTTTCACGTGCCCGTACACACACACATAAGCGCAAACAGGTGTGGGGACGGGTAAGCCCCCCAAACATTTCCCATATTTTTTTTAGTTTATTCAAAATATGTAATTATATTAGGGCTTCAGCCCTCCCCTTTATCTGTAACACTATTTATTTAAAAATAATTAACATAACGATACAATAAAATATTATGCTGCATTACGTTATTTTATCGTGTGCCTTATTAGTTTATTATACATTACAATAATAATGTCAAAAAATTATTTTCGAGTTTTTGCTTGACGTAGGACGTAGGTACCTACCGCCGACGTACGTTTTGCACCTAAACCAACTACTGACGAATATGCTGACGACTACATTGCATAATTTTAAATATAATATAAATTCTAAATATCTACATAATTAATATAATACATTTTATGAAAAACATATTTTAGATTCTGAGTGGTGTGATGAATGTATTGATCTTACAATTAATGATGTGTGTTGACTATATTTTTTTTTTGTTTTTTGTACCTTTGTATACCTACAAGATAAGTACGTAGTCGAAAAACTGTTTCGATTTCAACTTTTGTATAATATTTTCTAATGGGAAAGTAAATCTATAGTTGCTGCATTCGGAAGATAAAAAAATTTATAATTTCCAATCGTTTCTGAAAGTGTCGGGTAAAACAAATCAAGAAAAACGAACATTTTTACGTAAAATCGGTTTTGGAAAAATCAATTTTCGGTTTTGGGTTAACTATAAAAAAAAAAGTTGCACAGTACCTAGGTAATAGGTATACAAATTACGAATCAAGGTATAGTAATATGAAAAAAAAAATTTTAATGTATGAAGTATATTTTACTTACACCTGAATAATGCTTTTGATAACTCGTACATATACTGGTATTTACTTACTAACTTATTCAGATAATACCATTAAGTTATAGTCAATGGTAGGCAGTGGCGCAACTAGACACTTGGGGGCCCTTAAGTCAAATATAAAATGGGGCCCTCAGCAAAAAATGTAAATGGTCTTAAACAATTAAAGATACATAGTATACTGTGTCTTCCCCACCCATAAGGTAATCAAAACCTTTCCATCGTTAATTATAATATATATTAATTATTATATATTATGTATATTTATATAATTATATATTATATTCTCAAAAACCAGGTAGTAGACCGTTTAATAAAAAGTTATGTCATTGGATTGCTTGAGACTTGGAGGGTGTTTATAGGTTGTTTTATCAGTCTCCATAGGTATATAAAGGGTAACTCACACTCACACATGTATTTTTTTCACATTTTTTTCTATGAATCTTTTTTTTTACTTTTACCTTGTATTAAATTTTAAAGGTTTTCCCAGTGAATATAATTTTATCGAATTATTAAAAAATTTTAATTATTAAAAAAAATCAAAAAAAATTGAAGTATAGCTCAAAAAATGTCAAAATATTATAAAAAATTTTTATGAAGAGAAAATGTCAAAATAAACATTCGGTGAATATTTCAAGTATTTAAGTACGAGTTACACAAAAAAATCAAAATTAATTTTGATCAAAAAATGGTTTTTTGCGTAAGAATGTATGTTTAACAGTTTTTACTGCAAGTCGTTGAAAAACATCGTCAACAGTATCCTATCGGTAGATATAATGACACATTTCCATTGTATTACTCTCACACCCCTGCACGTACATAATATGCCCATCGTAGCAATACATATAAAATCTGAAGAGCTGACACGCGATGTGTATTATCATTTCACCCTGTTAACTCGTCTGAGGACCGGTGGCATTATTAAATATAATCACACCGCCAGACTCTATACATATAGGTACACTAATTGTGTCAGGGTGTTTGTCATTTCTTCTGTTCGTCTACATAGGAACATGTGAATAAGAGACGACAAAAATTACTTGTAATTACACATGCGCTCGCCATGTACCTATATATTATACAAAAGAAAATATATAGGTAGGTACGTCCCGTACATCGAACCTTCAATATACCAGTGTTTGGCAAGTTCCTTAAAAAAAGGAATTCGTTCCATTCCTCGTTCTTTTAAAAAAAAAAAGGAATTCGTTCCGTTCCTTGTTCCTTAAAAAAAAAAGAATTCGCTCCTTTGTCGTTCCTTTGGAAAATGAACGAGTTCCTTTTTTAGTTCCAAATAAAATAAAAATTCTTACTTAATCATTAATATTTTTTTTTCATATGTATACTTCTTTAGTTTTTAATTCTAATATAATATACAAGTACGTTCATATTTTATAATTCTATTTTGAGGTTTTCTTTAAAATTAAATTTTTGGCCAACGTATATTTGATTGTATAACGTCGATAGTCGATAACGATCACTAATTAGCAAAATACATTAAACACTTTAAAAAAAAAAATATGTCTTAATTTCAATTATTTATATACTTATCTGTATAAATTATTGGAACTAGAAAGGAACGAACGATTTTGTTATTTTTCCTTGAAAAAAAGAACTAATTCATTTTCTCGTTCTTTTTTTATAAAAAGGAATTCGTTCATCGTGCCGTTCCTTAAAAAGGAATTTGTTCCAGGAATCCGTTCCTTCCAAACACTGCAATATACCTACCAGAATCTATATATACTATTGTATATTATGCCGGCAAGTTCGATTCTACCCTTTCTCGTTATAATAGGTACAATTGCCATAGATTTCTACACATTGAACTGAAATATCATACCTTTATGTACAAGTAGTTATAGGTACTATAATATGTATAGTATTTGTTAGATTGATTTTTATCCGTTTCTTCAGTTAAATTTTAAGAAAATATATTGTATAGGTGTATACATGAAATTAACACAATAATACAATATGTATATATATATATAATAATATAACCTCAGCGCACCTCATCTTTCTTTTAAAAATATATATCTTCATACAAAAAATAATCTTAAGTACCTATAGGTATAACAACTATAATTACCTATATTATATAATACATTTATACCTATAGACTGGCTACTAAAATATGATATGACAATTGATGCTATGTTATTGGGTATATGATCGAAAGCGTTTATAAGACATTCTTTTTAAATTAATTTTTATAGTAACCGGTTTCGAAAGTTAACAAATTTAGGTATATTATGCATAACATATGGTATGTGAATACCTACCGCAAACAGAATTTGATTGATTTCACTGAAACTATTCAATAAAAATAAGCCCTACGCGGACCTCGTTTGGTAATTTATTAATCAGAGGTTAGGCATTTCAAATAATGTATAATTATAAAAAAACAAAATAAACAAAAAGTAAAAAATAAAATTGTACGAACCCGGATTCTCACATAATTAAAGTACGAATTTATAATTATTTTATCTTATTTATTGCGAGTTTATCACTTTTTTATTACATGATTGTCAATTAGGTACTCAACAGAGAGAATTCGAGAGTACCTATTACTCAGTCAGAGTCTAAAATTCAAAATAATTTACATGCTATATTATGAAATTAATAATATAATTTTCAATCAAAAATAGCAACCTTATTAAGATATAAGTTATAGGTAGGTATGTACAAGTAAAATCTATATAATTCAAAATATTCAAAATATATAATTATTTTGGTTTAAGACATTTTAAATAGTTATTATGAATTGATGATACAATTAGTTAGTTAAGTAAATTAGTTTTAGTTCCTTTACCTAATAAATATCTTTTGTAGTTAATGTATGCTATGATATGACTTTTTGAGATTTGTATAATATTATGAGAGAAATATTATTATTATAGCCTTTAAAATTATAGTTAAAGAATAACCAAAATTAAATTTTTGAACTATTTAGATAGGTATTTATATTAATTAGTATATTTATTATAATAAATAATATGTATTATTCACATATCCATTATGGGTATTATGCATTTATATTTAATAATAAAATAATATAAAAATGAAAAAAAAAATTATAAGATAATTGTTATAGGTAATATGTATAGGTAATAGCATTGATTATAAATACTAGTATTTATAATCAATGGTAATAGGTATGTAATATAATATAATATTATGCAGTATACATTATTAGTCTATTTGTCACACTCACACATATATAATTTATATAGTTTTATAAAAAACATATTGCTTTATTAATACCTATATGCAATGTTTTCCAACAGGTTACGGAAATATTTCAGAAAAATACAAACCGATCTCATAATAGTATAATATACAGTTGTTATATACAGTATAATTATTACAGTTGTATCTCTAAAAATATACATTGATGGAAACACTAATAAGTACAATTTACTATTTAGTAATTTTAATATACTTACTTTTAAATACTGTTAACAATTATTTACATATTTGAAGCCTCAGCTTATTTGCTTCATTGACCTATACTTGGGTACTTAAGAGTTACGAGTTTACGACTACCTATAGCCTATTGGTACTTACACGTAAGTTAAAATACGGTTTATACAACAACAATACTCTAACATGAAGACTTAAAAATTTTGTTCTATCGAGATATTAACTAAATCATAGTATATCTGTCGACAGTGACGTACATTCAAATTTGCTCTGGGGGGGTTCAAAAAAAATAACCAACACTAAAACCTTCTCTTTAAAACTACCCATTTTCCTAACAATCACAGGTTAAGGGGGTCATTGTATGATGGGTTATATTAGACTTGAATTCAATGATAAAACATCATTGTATAAGAAAAACGATTCTGAGCGAGGACGGTTTGTCACTCTGGATATTTTATATTGTTATTAATTATTTTATCATGTAAGTTGAATTAAAATTATAATATTATAACTTTTTATTCGTTTCTATGGTGATAAACAAAGCGATAGAAATTAAAATCCCATTTTTAGCGTTTTTTCGTAATTTTTCGGTGGTTTTTCCCGTGGTATTAAATAATTATTGAGAAAATCGGAAAATAACCTCTCTACAGTACCATCTTGATCCAATTTGCTAAAAGATAAGGTACTATATGTTGAAATCGAAGCACTCCTTCTGGAAGAAATTTTGTATACAGGATATAAAAAAATAAAAATAAACACCATTATAAAAAACAATAGCTTCTTCGCTCCACTCAGAATCTAAAATAGTAAATAAGAAAATCCATTTTATATGACATTTTCAACGTGCGCCGACCTAGCATTTCAATACAAATCATAATCACAATGTCATATTGGCATTTTGGTAATATGTACCTTGATGTTAAAGCAGTGTATAGTTGCTGAGTTTAATGAAAAAAAAAAGTTTTACCAAAAAATGGATAAATATTATTTGGATATACCTGGTAAAAAACTATCTAAGTAGGGTAAAAAAGAGAGTTCTTGAAACTCATCCTGCTGGCTCATTCCTATACCTAATTTTTATACATATGCTCATTCTTGCTCATTCCACGATGGATCAACCTTGTACACCGACGGCTGCTGATCACGCCGTTTATCACATACGTATACGATTTATCCCTCCAATCCGCACTTCCCTAGACCCCTGGCTCATCCTTGCAAACAAAATTCTGCTGATTCCTACATACTTCACACGTATACCACATACCCCCGCCACTCCGCTCTTCACTATACCCACGTGCTCTTGTACACCGACGACTGCTGATTACATCATCTATCACATATGCATGCAACACACTCCCCGCCACCCCGCTCTACCTACCTATTGGCTGCCACCAGCCAACATTGCCGCCGCGCGTTATCATATCTACGTTATCAGTAGGGCTCGGAAGTTGATGCATTTTGCATTTTTTTTTAGAACTTTTTAGACGATGCTCTCCTGGCCACAGATGTGTTTCATTAGCATGTGAATCTGAATAACTAAATTTTATTTTGCATTTTTTTGCATTTTTTGGTGTTGATTACTTTTAAGTCATTTTTTGACATTTTTAGGTCATTTTCCCACATTTTTAATCAATTTTACTGATTTCACGCTAGTTCACTTCTTATTGTTTCTTGTCGACCATTATGCCGATAACTTAAAACTTGGAAATTACCAAGGACTAAGTTAGTACCTATCCGATTTTATCTCGCCGATTACATTTGTCGATGTCGTGTTGTAGTGAATATTATTATACCTACATTTTATGATTTCATTTTTTAAGGACATTTTTGTCATATTTTGAGCAATTCGAAGCTTTGATAAATTTATATAGAATTTTATAGTAAAATAGAGTAAAATATTTTTAAAAAAATGTATTTTTATTAGTTTAAAACTAATATTTGCAATTTTTTAGGTCATTTTTTAAGGACATTTTTTGTCATTTTTATGTCATTTGCATTTTTTTTTAGGTCATTTTTTATTGTTTATAAGGTCATCAACTTCCGAGCCCTAGTTATCAGTTATCATTTATCACATTTACGTAATAATCTAAAGTATTTTGTTTTCCACTTTAAATTATTTGTAAAATATTTACACATTATATAGACGTCTGTTTGTAAATGTCATCAGCGTTATCAGACCTGTAGCTGCATGCATTAGCCCCCGATACGCCTGTATCCCTGTGGTGTCCCCCACCAATTAATATTTAATATGCTCTTTTAAGAACGCACGTGAGCCGGTCGGCGTGTTAACAGTTATCACAGTGACTTGATCATATAATATTCTACAGGTATTTTTATCACTAATATCAATATTTTGAAATATGGCTCACCCAACCGAATTTTTCCGGTGAGTACCTACCACTAGTTTTTATCTATTTATGAATTATTTTTATACCTTTTTTATTCTTTCGTGTTAGGACTTGGTTAATGAGGGATAACGAATTCGATTATTCCTCCTCCTCCTCCTCCTCCGAAGAATATATATCGCCATACAAATCATTACAATTAACAATGGATGCGTATCAATTGCAGGATATTATGCATTTTCATAAGATTCTTTATCCCGGTTTCACCTATGATTATAACCTTAATAATAATTTTGAGGACCCATTTATGTTTAACACTAAATTGATGGAACATGTTAATAATTTTGTTTCAACTAACATTGCACAACAAAAGTTATTATGGGACGAGACCACCAATTGTCATAATAATTATACTATTTCGGGGCGTAAGATTTGTAGAAAGTTGAGATTTAACCCCTTGCAATAGCTGTAGAAATAGCTCATGCATCAGACATATTACCTATAATTAGAGCTAATTATTTTTGTTATACATTTAGCGAGCTCTCGTATATATTATATGTCGCAGAATCGATTGATAATGATTCAAGCGTGATTGTATCATTATATTTAGAAACCAAATACGTCACTGAGCATGACGTGTGGTCGGTTCACACCACAAAATATTTTTGTAATAGGATTAATAACCGTTGTCAGACAATTTACAATTTTATGAATCCAAATAAAATTATGCTAAGTTCTGATAAAAGACAATACTGTCAGTATTCATGTTTTAAATCTTCCTATATGATAGATATGATAAGACAATTAAAAAAATGTGATACCTGTGGACGTCGCTTACAGGTATGGACAGGTATGAGAGAGTTGACAAAAATTAATGGTTTTATACAAAGGCCTGATGTAAGAGTAATAGAATTATTAGCTGTTCCAATATTTAATAAGATAAGTGAATTGTAGATTTATTAACGATGTTTATGTATATACTAATAAACGTATCCTTATAACTATTCACCACGCTTTTTTTCCTCATACGTTTACTTTTTTTTTCTACTATATTTAAACATATTTATAATATTCAGATTTATGTATATATGAATTCCATCTATTTTATTCTCAACCTTTATCTAGCCGACTATATATCGTTCAACCCATGGATCCAAGCATAATCACCTCCCTGCGCTACTTATATTACATGCCGCGAGTTTGCCGATAAGAGATTTGTGATCTTCCTCAGCATAAATATATAGTAATAATTTAAAATCTGATTGATTTCGTCACTTTTCAGACAATGTATCTCATAGAAATAAAAATATTCCTACTTTATACTTATCTATGTCTGTTATATGAGGTGTTAACATAAAGAATCTCTTATTGTATTATTACTTTTGTATGGCAATAATTTTTCTCATCAAAAACATATCAAACGAACTAGATTAGTCGTTATTTCATCC
>NC_042493.1:112864839-112876539 GCF_005508785.2 Acyrthosiphon pisum
AAATGCCCAAAAATATTAATATATTAATTATTTAATTTATTTATTAATTTATCTCAATGATTTATTTTTATTTTAAAATAAATTATTATTTAATTATTAAATTATTTAATTATTATTTAATTTAAACTTCCAAAAATATTTAATTATTTTTTAATTTATTTAATTTATTGTCAATGATTTAATTTTTTTTTTTATTTTAAAATAAATAAATTATTTTATTTAATGATTATTTAATTAAAAATACCCGAAAAAATATTTAATTATTATACTATTATTTTCATTAATTTATTTTCATTGAACTATTTTTATTTTAAAATAAATAAATTATTTTATTCAATCATTGTTTAGTTTAAACTTCAAAAATATTTAATTATTATTTAATTAATTTAATTTATTACCATTGATTTATTTTTATTTTAAAATTATTTTATTATTTTATTTAATTATTATAAACTTATTATTTTATTTAAATTATTCTCATTGATTTATTTTTTATTTTAAAAAATAAATTTTTTTTATTTCATTTTATTATTAATTTTCTTCAATGTTCAAATACTTTTATTTCAGTTTTATTTTATTTACTTTACTTTTATTTTATTTTATTTTATTTTACTCTTATTTAACACGATTGTAATTTTAATTTCACTTATAATATACTATGGTCATATAATATACCATAGGAGACGAACACAGAATCAACAGTATTTTAACACAACAAAAAAAAAATGCTTACATTAACGCAGCTGGAATATTGACTGATTGACGTGCAGGCTCCATTTTCTTCCTTTGGTTGACTGGATTGAACGATTACGATTGATTGTACAGGGTCCTTTCTCGGAGTTGTTGAAAGCTGATCAATTCTTCCAACAGTAATTCAATGAAGAATTTCCCTCCTTGATTGGTTTTAGAAGTTAGAAAAATTTTCAAAAAAAATTTCGAAAAAATTTTATTTTTCAAAAATTTCGAAAAATTTTTCTATTTGTTCTTCTGTTCTTCTAAGTATCCCTTATTGAGATAACCCTGTCCACAGCGCCACTTTGTAACGTGCCAATCTCAGCCAGAGAAAAGGATGATGGAATTATGAAATAATATACGCCGATGATGGTTATACTTGAATTTATTTAGATAGTTAAACTGTGAAAATTATACTAAGTCCAATAAAATGACTTATATTAAAATAATGACTAGCGAGTTGTGACTAGAGAGTGTGAGTACTGCTTCGAAGTTGATCTGTTGTTCGTCTGATGAACGTTTGTCCATCAGCTCTCGTCGATGGGTATTTGTCCCTGTCCCTTCTATTATTTCAGATGACCATACAGGGTCATCCTGCGGTTTAGGCTTAGCGTGAGATCGTCGCACGCTGCACACGCCGGATGTTTATGACCTACATTTAGTTGTGGTGTCATTTAACAACACAAATCCTAGTTTGTAATATTTAGAATTATTTATATACGTAGTCATATATAGAGTGCCAAACGCCGCTCATGGTCACGCGCTATTGCACTACTGTATACGTACTGTAGACGCGGTATTATCGATATTATTACTATTATTATTATTATTACGCGAGCGTTCGCTCGCGTATTATACTTATAATTACGCGGCGCGTATACTACATGATTACGTACGTTTATAAAGTGATTATTACCTTTATTACCTTTCATATTAATTACCTAAATAGTCACAGCTCGCTACACCTCACCGCCCTTTCAAAGGT
Source organism: Acyrthosiphon pisum (assembly GCF_005508785.2). Taxonomy (NCBI): domain Eukaryota; kingdom Metazoa; phylum Arthropoda; class Insecta; order Hemiptera; family Aphididae; genus Acyrthosiphon; species Acyrthosiphon pisum. The sequence continues at coordinate 112,866,557 of NC_042493.1, forward strand.
TTTTGTGGGGCTAAAATTTGTAGAACCACAAAAATCTTTAAAATGCTATATCAATACAATTCATGAGTTTACAAATTTACAAGTTTTTCAAGTATTTACAATATAGTGATAAATAATTGTCTTATGACAATTTTACATAATAATTATTTAAACATTCAATGACTAGAATTCAATGACTAGAATTCAATGACTAGAATACAATATAATGTTTTTGGTTAGTTAGTTTACATAGTATAATATTTAAATACATAAAATAGTTGGTTAGTAATTTGATTAACATTTATTCAGATACAATAGTTACAAATATAATAATTTCGAATACAATATTCAATACAATAAATTTTTCATGTTAGTTACATATATGCATATTTAATGATTACAATAAAATATTGGTTAATAGTAAAATTATATGTAAAATCTCCAATAGTATTATAGACCAGTATATTTTATTTCATTCATATTATATTATTTTACCTATTATAAAACAGTAAATCTGTCGCACAGGGTATAATTTCAATATATCTAGCCAAATCCATACATATTGGATTACCTAGATCCCTTTCTAGAACCATATCAGTTACAAATCGTTTTATACATTTTATTATTCCCAGGATTTCACTGTGTTCATATGGAACTAATATAGAATTATTAGCTGAAATTATATGATGGTCAAAACATTCTGTAAAATTATACCATTCTCCTTGTTCCGGGTTAGTGTGGTTTTGTATGGCTAAATTTATTGTTATCTCTTGTAATAGTTGTCCAGTCCTATCCATTATTAGTTCAGTATTTCCTATAATTTATAATAAATTCATTATTTTGAATATTAAGTTTTTTTTTTTTTTTTTTTTTTTTTGATATCCTAATTCATCCCTTAACTTGGGTTCTCGTGATACTTCTTTACGTCGTTTTTATGTACGGTAACCTTTCTTCTTCCCCTTTGTATAACAACATTTTCAGTATCTAATATTTCTAAAATTTCGAATGGACCCTTCCATAAAGGTGTTAACTTATTTTTCTGAGTATTATCTCGTAATAATATAGAATCCTTTACATGTAGTTCTTCACTATGTGCATTGTTATCATAATTAGCTTTCGATTTAACCTTCTTTTTAATTAATCTTTCCCTAGCGATTTTATGGGACTCCTGCATTCGTTGTTTTAAATCATACAGGTAATCATCGTAATTATACCTAGGTTCTGGATTGCTTTTCAAATTTACTGGAATATTTAGTTCCTTTCCATATAATAATGTATATGGTTGATAATTTGTAGATGAATGTTCTGTCGAATTATAAACGAATAAAGCATAGGGTAATAATTGATCCCAAGTATTTAAATCCTTGTCTACATAATGTCTAAGATATTCGGCTAACGTTCTATGCGATCTTTCCAATGCACCATTGGTCTGCGGGTGATATGGACTGGTATTTATTTTATTTATTTTTAATAACTTGCATACTTCTGCAAAGGTTTTACTTAGAAAATCAGTTCCTTGGTCAGTTAATATAGTCTCAGGTATTCCATGAATACAAACGAAATGTACGACGAAAGCCTCAGCAACAGTATTGGCTGTGTGATTCGGTAATGGTACCCCAAACGAATATTTAGTCAGATCATCCTGCATTGTTAAAATATAAGTATTTCCAGATGCAGTAGTTACTAATGTTCCTACTATATCCAGAAATATCTTTTCAAATGGCTTAGAGCTTGTAGTTGTTATGATCATAGGCTGTTTAATCTTTCTATTTGTGACCTTGTTCTTTTGGCAGGACTCGCAGTTCTTAATGTAATCCTTAACATCAGACTTGAGACCTGGCCAATTAAACTGTCGTTTTATCTTCCTAATGGTTCTACCTATCCCTGCATGTCCTCCAAGTATAGAGTCATGAAATTGCTTAAATATAGTTAATTTCTCTGCCTCGGTGTATTCCATTTTAGAACAAACTAAAATTTCTATTCCTGAGCTTCGAAATATATACCTAATCATCGCTCTAACTTTATCCCATTCTAATCCATCTTTCCTTCCTAACTGTTTCATTATAAGCTTCTTCAAAGAATGCTTTTCACTAAAATATTTCAGATTCATTAACGCAGTATACAAGTTTTCGTATGTAGTTATTTGTCTATCCTTACTCTTTGTTATTAAGAATATAATGTATCTATCATCAAGCTTAACCTTCGTTACTTCTCCGACCTGTTTATTAGATTTTAAAATTATCTTATCACCAAATTTCTGTTTAATTTCATAATTAATTCCTGTCCTGAAGTTATAATACTTCTCTATCTCTGTAACTATATGATATTCAGTGGGTGAATCTAACAGTTCCCCGTGTACTTCCTTTACATTCCCATTGGTTATTAACGTGGTTTCGAATTTTACTAGAAAATTGTTATAGTTTTCTTCCTTTAAATCCTGTATGGTATATATTCGTGATAAAGCATCGACATTACTATTCTGAATTCTTGGCTTGTATTTGATAACATAGTCATATTGTTCTAATTGAATTCGCCATCTTGCTAACTTTGATAAAGGATCTTTCAAATTGAATAACCAGGCTAAAGGCCTGTGGTCACTTAGAATTGTAAATTTCCTTCCATATAGATAAGGTCTAAATTGCTTAATCCCATAAACTATAGCTAAACATTCTAGCTCTGTAGTAGAATAATTGAGTTCACTTTGACTTAAGGTCCTAGAAGCATAGGCAATGGGCAAATCCCTTCCTATCTCCCCTTGTGACAAAATTGCACCCAATGCTTTCCCACTAGCGTCTGTTGTTAAAATAAATTCTTTTGTAAAATCTGGGTACTGTAATACGGGTTCTGTGCATAACGCATGTTTTAATTTCCCAAAAGCTCTGTCACATTCTTCACTCCAATTAAACTTTACATCCTTCTTTAATAAATTCGTTATAGGTTTAGCTATTGAACTGTAGTTTTCAATAAATTTACGATAATATCCAGATAATCCTAGAAAAGATTTGATCTGTTTTACATTCTTAGGTTCAGGAAAATCTAGAACTGCTTGAATTTTCTTTGGATCAGGTCTTATACCTGTTTCAGAAATAACATGCCCTAAATATAAACATTCTCGTTTCACGAATTCGCATTTATCTGGCTGAATCTTTAGATTATGCGTACGCAGACGCTCGAATACATCTATTAATTTGTTATTGTGGTCTATTAAGTTCTTTCCGTATATTATTATGTCATCAAGATAAACTAAACACTTTATTCCAATGATTCCGGACAATACATTATCCATTAATCGCTGAAATGTGGCTGGACTAGTTTTCATTCCCATCGCCATTCGTTTAAAGTGAAAGTGTGCATTGTTAGCAGAAAAAGCTGTAAGCTCTCGTGAAGCTTTTGATAACGGAATCTGGTAAAAACCTGAAGCAAGGTCAATCACGCTGAACAATTGACATTGTCCTAAATGATCGAGTATTTCCGTGATGTTGGGTAATGGATGAAATTCATTCAAAGTTACTTGATTTAAAGCTCTAAAGTCTATCACGATACGAAACTTTTCTTTACCACTAGCATCTATCTTTTTCCTAACAAGTAATAGAGGTGCATTCCAAGGTGAACTAGATGGTTCTATAATATCATCCTGTTGCATCTTATCTAACTGTTGTTTAATCTCAGCTTGTTGCGAATGTGGCAACCTATAAGGTCTTTGATAAATTGGTGGTTGATTAACGTTTAAATTAATAACATGCTCGGCTGCATTTGTAAAAGTTAATCGATCTCCTTCTAAATGAAATATTTCCGCATATTGTTCACAAATTTCAAAAATAGATTGTTTTTCATCTACACTCATATGGTCACTTCGTATTAATTTCAAAATTCTATTCACACGATTATCATTATTAATCTCAGTATGTACCGCATGTATATTATAGGTCGTAGCGGTATCATATAATATTCGATTCATAATACTTTCATTAATTTCTTTAGTTACTTCAGAAACATTTAATATACTAACTATAATCTTCCCTAATCTTACAGTTCCTACCACATTGGCACAGTATACATCTTTAATTAATTCTTGTTTAAAAACTATAATATCTTTATTTTCCATAGCCGGATCGGCAATTGGCACGGTCACCACTGTTTCCGTCCTTGGTTCCAACTTAAAACATAAACTATCCTTAATTATCTTATTAACTATCTTATTATTTATTATTAACGAATTATTCGCTACATCTATTATTGCTTTATTTTCCATTAAAAATTGTTGTCCTAATATACCATCCTTAGGTATAGGAAACGAATCACGTACAACTTGAAACTCTGTATCTATTTTAACATCATTAAATCTTAAAGTTATTTTTATTTGGCCTACTGTTGGCACGATCCTATCATTAATTCCCTTTAAATATATTTTTTTATTTTCTAGTACTAGTGTGTCACCTGTCAAAGTATTAAATTTTATTAAATTAACATCGCTTCCAGTGTCTATGAGCAGTTCCATGAATTCTTTTTTTATATTGGCAGACTGACAAGTAATATGATTGTTGTTTAAGACTGACCTGATGTGTAAACATCGTCTAAATCTTCCTCCACTGTGGCTATTAAATTTATCGGTCGAGCACCACTCCTTTCGTCCGATCTTGGCAAGTTTCCCGACCCATTAGTACGTCTATCATTATTCTGTTTTTTATAACACTTTGTGACATCGTGTCCAGCCTGATTACAATAGGAACACATCACATTAACCGGAGCGTTATAATTTGTTGGCTGTCGTCCAAAATTACTATTTAACTGTCGCGGATTAACGTTGTTATTATTATTACGATGCTGTACGCAATCTCGAGCGAAATGATTACCTCCACATTGATAACATTGTATACTATTTGTTGCGTTGTTATTATTCCGATAATTATTACGGTTAGAATTATTATTACGATTAAAATTATTATTATCTCGAGGTTGATATTGATTATTATTAAAATTATTTCTACGGTTTATATCAGGTCTATTAAAATTCGGATTTGGATTTTGATTATATTGTGGTCTACTATATGCGTTAGTATTTTCTCTTCGATTATAATTTTGTCTGGAAAAATTATTATTAAAATTATTGTTGTAATTCGATCTATTATTATTCGGTGCGTTATAATTATTATTATTATAACGATTATCATTATTATTAGCATTATTATTTCGCCTGTTAAAATTATTGTTATTCCCGGTAGAGTTATTTACTTGCCTACCTGGGCTATTATTTCCGTAGTACTGGTATGCGTCGGACTCGGACCTAAGTTCAGTCTCTTCGTCTTTAGAAATTTGTATAGCTAATTCCAAAGTAGGTGGTTTCTGAGATTTTACTATAGTCTTTAGACTTGGTATTAACCCCTTAATAAAAACTATCAACGTTTGTTCTTTTAATTGTTCGCGAATAGTATTAGCCTGTTCTACACTTTTACCCTTAGTACTTGCTACGCATAGATTGAAATATAATTGTTCTACCCGTCGTGCATATGCACCTACGTCTTCGTTATTTCTCATTCGTACGGAATTTAATGCTACTTGCAATGAAGATGTCGATTGTTGTGGTTCGAATGCGTCTAACAGAATTAACTTAACACCTTCCCAATCGCTCATATCTCTGTATCGGCATACATTTAAAGCTTGATCGAATAATTTGGTATTGATAAATTTCATTAATATGGGTAATTCATCTTTATCAACAGCTGAACATGCTAAATCGCAAGCCTTAATGAATTGATATACATCTCTTTCTCCAGTACAGGTAGGAATCATAAGAGTGGCTTTGTCTAATGGAATTTTAGTAGGCATTTTGGATTTTTTATTTCGTTTAACTGGTCCTAACTCTGTATGTATTATTCCCTTTTTAGTTCGAGTACCTATTTGTCTTAATTCAGTTTCATTAACTAATATTGGTCGAATACTTGTGTTCAATAAATCCTTCTCTCGGATAGCTTCTAAATATTTTTCCCTATCGAAATCCACAGAATATTGATACCCCTCTTCTGTACCTAAATCAATTAATAATTCTTTATTATCGTTTATTGTTGTATCGTTATCGGTTTCTTTGTCTTGAACTAACTCGTTATTCTTATTATTAATTGTGTTTAGACTGGTTACGTCAGTAATTACGGGTTCTTTAACTTCCCTAATTTCCTGATCTATTAATTGTACACTTCCAGTTTCGCTTTCAGTTAGACTAGTATTAATTTCTTTATGACTCATTAATTAATAGTCATAATAATTTAATTAAATTAAAATAAATTTTAAAATTTAAAATTTAATTGACACACTAGCAATAAAATATTCGTACGTAAATAATTAATTACCAAATCTATTCAAATAAACTACTGTAATAAAATAAATTATTAATTACGTAATAATTAAATAATACGCACTAATCAAACAATACGCAAAGTATATAACACGAATAATTAAATACACGCAATAAATACTAATACGTAACAATCCAACAGCACGTAATAAATAAATAATACGTAACGATCGACAGTACGTAATAAATATTTAGTATGCATTAACTTAATAACACGTAATAAATAAATATTCGTAATAATTTAATAATATGTAATAATCGGATAATATCTAATAAATAAATAAAAACCAGCAATTAAATAATATGCAATGAATAAATAATACGTAATAGTCAAACAATATGCAATAAATAATTAATACGTAATAAATAAATACTACGTAATAATTAAATAATACGCAACAATCAAACAATACGTACTAATAAAACAACGCGTAATAATTAAATAATGTAGCTGTTATTATTTATCTATTAATTAAATTTGGTTGCTTCTATAAATTAAATTAAACTAAATTGTCTAATATATTTTTTTTTAATTAATTTCTTTTTTTAAACTTAAATTAAATAATTAACACGACACTAAATTAAATTCTGCTTAAATAATTATTCCCTATTATTCTATAACAAATTCAACAATTTCTTTTTAATATATAAACATATTTTAATATATTTTAAACCCCTTTCAATATAAAATTTTTAACACTTAAGGACTTATTCCGGCCTTATAAAACTCAATTAATTCTTCAAATAAACTTTCAATAATAAATAGGACTTATTTTTGCCTAAAATCTCAAAACTTCAATATAATTTCTCAAATATAACAAGGACTTACTGTCGGCCTTTAAAATAAACACAAAAATATAGACTCACTGTCTTCAAATAAATTCATAAAATATCAGGACTTACTACACGGTCTATAAAATTCAACAAAATCGACTTCAACTGTCGTAATAATTCTCAAAATACAAAGGACTTACTGCACGGCCTATAAAATTCAACACAGACTTCAACGTCTTAAATAATTCAACAAATATAAGGACTTACTTCTCGGCCTTCAAATAAATAAAAATCTCAAATACAGACAACAATTGTCTCAAATAAATTCACAAAATACAAGGACTTACTTCACGGCCTTTAAATAAAATTCTCAATATCAGACACCAATTGTCTTAAATAATCCCCCCAAAATATAAGGACTTACTTGTCGGCCTTTAAATAAATTTTCAACAATGGACATCAATTGTCCTAAATAATCTCACAAAATATAAGGACTTACTACACGGCCTTTAAAAATAAATTCCCAAATAAATTCTCAATACAATCGCAATATACCAAAAAAAAAATAAAATAAAGACTTATTTGTCTTTAATTAAAATAAAATATTTAATAATAATTCCCAGAATTATTACAATAACTACTCAATTGTTCAACTTAATTGATTTAACTATCACTGTTATTCCAGTACTATTTAATTTATCTTTTATTCAATTAATTTTAAATAATAATTATAATAATAATTTATTGTTGTTTAATTTTATTCTCAGCAATTTATTTTAAAATAAATGTATTATTTTATTTAATTATTATTTAATCTAAATGCCCAAAAATATTTAATTATTATTTAATTTATTTTAATTTATTTATTTAATTTATTCTCAATGATTTTATTTTTATTTTAAAATAAATTTATTATTTAATTATTTAATTATTTAATTATTATTTAATTTAAACTTCCAAAAATATTTAATTATTTTTTTAATTTATTTAATTTATTGTCAATGATTTATTTTTTATTTTAAAATAAATAAATTATTTTATTTAATGATTATTTAATTAAAAATACCCGAAAAAATATTTAATTATTATACTATTATTTTCATTAATTATTCAATGAACTATTTTTATTTTAAAATAAATAAATTATTTTATTCAATTATTGTTTAGTTTAAACTTCAAAAATATTTAAGTATTATTTAATTAATTTAATTTATTACCATTGATTTATTTTTATTTTAAAATAATTTTATTATTTTATTTAATTATTATAAACTTATTATTTTATTTAAATTATTCTCATTGATTTATTTCATTTAATTATTAATTTTCTTCAATGTTCAAATACTTTTATTTCAGTTTTATTTTATTTACTTTACTTTTATTTTATTTTATTTTATTTTACTCTTATTTAACACGATTGTAATTTTAATTTCACTTATAATATACTATGGTCATATAATATACCATAGGAGACGAACACAGAATCAACAGTATTTTAACACAACAAAAAAAAAATGCTTACATTAACGCAGCTGGGATATTGACTGATTGACGTGCAGGCTCCATTTTCTTCCTTTGGTTGACTGGATTGAACGATTACGATTGATTGTACAGGGTCCTTTCTCGGAGTTGTTGAAAGCTGATCAATTCTTCCAACAGTAATTCAATGAAGAATTTCCCTCCTTGATTGGTTTTAGAAGTTAGAAAAATTTTCAAAAAAAATTTCGAAAAAAATTTATTTTTCAAAAATTTCGAAAAAATTTTTCTATTTGTTTTTCTGTTCTTCTAAGTATCCCTTATTGAGATAACCCTGTCCGCAGCGCCACTTTGTAACGTGCCAACCTCAGCCAGAGAAAAGGATGATGGAATTATGAAATAATATACGCCGATGATGGTTATACTTGAATTTATTTAAATAGTTAAACTGTGAAAATTATACTAAGTCCAATAAAATGACTTATATTAAAATAATGACTAGCGAGTTGTGACTAGAGAGTGTGAGTACTGCTTCGAAGTTGATCTGTGGTTCGTCTGATGAACGTTTGTCCATCAGCTCTCGTCGATGGGTATTTGTCCCTGTCCCTTCTATTATTTCAGATGACCATACAGGGTCATCCTGCGGTTTAGGCTTAGCGTCAGATCGTCGCACGCTGCACACGCCGGATGTTTATGAGCTACATTTAGTTGTGGTGTCATTTAACAACACAAATCCTAGTTTGTAATATTTAGAATTATTTATATACGTAGTCATATATAGAGTGCCAAACGCCGCTCATGGTCACGCGCTATTGCACTACTGTATACGTACTGTAGACGCGGTATTATCGATATTATTACTATTATTATTATTATTACGCGAGCGTTCGCTCGCGTATTATACTTATAATTACGCGGCGCGTATACTACATGATTACGTACATTTATAAAGTGATTATTACCTTTATTACCTTTTATATTAATTACCTAAATAGTCACAGCTCGCTACACCTCACCGCCCTTTCAAAGGTTTTTGTGGGGCTAAAATTTGTAGAACCACAAAAATCTTTAAAATGCTATATCAATACAATTCATGAGTTTACAATTTTACAAGTTTTTCAAGTATTTACAATATAGTGATAAATAATTGTCTTATGACAATTTTACATAATAATTATTTAAACTTTCAATGACTAGAATTCAATGACTAGAATTCAATATAATGTTTTTGGTTAGTTAGTTTACATAGTATAATATTTAAATACATAAAAAATAGTTGGTTAGTAATTTGATTAACAATAGTATAATGATATTTAATTTGAATAATAATGTCATAATATTTTTTCTTTTTTTTTTTTTCAATATAGTTTTACAATATATAATTATAGTTACAATATAATATTTG
>NC_042493.1:112876639-112879866 GCF_005508785.2 Acyrthosiphon pisum
TTCCACAATTGAGAATGGCGTAGCAGATGTAAATATGGCTCTTGATAATAATTCATCCAAATGGTCCTACAGTTAATAAATTATAAATGATTGATTTATACATTAATTAAAATTGTTAAAAAATATCTACATTATTTAAGTTTTCCAGAATATGAACCTACTTAACATTTTTTAATTTCTTATATAGAAAATACTATAAAAATTGTATTAACTATAAAGCCCCATCTTGGCCTTAAACTGTATTCTATTATTATATAGCTTAAAACTAAAATAGTTATGTTACCTTTTCTCCTCCTTTCATTGTATCTACAAATTTCAGTAAACTCTGATTTTTAAGGGTAATCTGAGGATTTTCAATGGAACTCTGATTTGTATCAGTTATCTGAATAACAGTTTCAGTATTTGGCACAATTTCCAATGAATTTTGATTAATTGCATTTATATTTTCTAGAAAATTAGAATTAAAATAAAAAAATTATTTAAAATATAATATTAAGAACTTTGATTATAGGTAATAATTTAATTTATAAATATTAAAAATATACATTTAGGTACCTACATACATTTTTCTGTAAATTTATATTTTATATTATGTGAATTTTGGATATTAATATTATCAATTCACAAAAGTATAATGAAATAATGATTATTATAGGTAATTATGACAACAGAAAATGTTAAATCTTTTAGTAATAATTAAATAAACTTACTATGGTTAAACTTTGATTTGTTAGGCGACAATAAAGATTTTGAAATACACTGTGGAACTTCTTTACACTCGTTTTTAATGTGCACTGTCATTCTTGTTACATTTTCTTTATAATTTTTATTACAATATCTGCACGCATATCTTTCTTTTCCTTCAATTTCTACTTTTGTGTAGCACCTTTTTTTGATTTCTTTCGGCTTCATTATTTTAGTACATTAGAAATTATAATATAAAATATTTTGAACAATGAGAACTAACATAAATTAACAACACAAATAATGAAGCAAAAAATCAGTTATCACTTATCAGTTATCATTAATCAATAATCACATACTATAAATTATTATATAAATATAATTAGGTATACGCAGCGTGAACGGTCGCTGTGGTTGGTAAGTTATTTATAGTGTACAGTGTACTTGTGTTTTGTATACTACGTTCGGGGAATGGATGGAATGGTGATAATTTGAACTGGTTTTACCAAATTCTCGTAATATTAATTAGGTATATTGACGTATCGACTACGGTCTACGGATAACATTAACCTCATAGAAATGTTACTAGTGTTAATGTTCACATAAAAACATTTGAAATAAGTGGTCACTCGATTTTTAGAACGGTAAAAAATATTTACCGGGTAAAAAAAATATCGGTAAAATTTACGTAAATTTACCTTACCGGTAAAATTTACCGGGTAAATTTACCAAGCTCCCATCTCTAATCTTGAATAGGTAGGTTAGGTTAGGTTTGTTTAACAATACCGTACAAAATAATCGTAAGTATAATACAATAATATAATAATAATGTTACTATGATGTTATTATATTATAATGTTTAACTGGGCATCGCTGTTTTCGACCCAAATTGTACCTTTCCCTTTTCGACCAAAACAAAAAGTTCAATAATAATTAATATTATAGCTACCTTAGATCTTTATGTTATACTTATAGAAAATTATTAAATATTTATTATACCTAAGTTGTATAATGTACAAATTCTTCAAGTAAATAAATAATAATTATTATAATAGGTAAAATATGAAATTGTTGTCAATAATTATTAAATATAATAGTACTATGTTTATAATATTATATTTTATTGATATATTTTAAAAATATTTTCAAAATTATATTTGTAATAATTTTACAAATATTATATATTATTTTATTATTTATTATGTCATGCACATTATTATTATATTAATTAATGACAACACTTTATAATATGACAACAGAATATTAATTATTGACAACAATTTTATATCATTATAATTATTATTATTTTTTTATACAACTTAGCCACTTAGGTATAATGCGCGATATTCAATCCATATTTTTATAAATTATTTTTTATTGTATTAATTATAAATTATGTATTTAATATAATACAAATTATTAGATTGAATATTTAAAAATGTTGATCAGTTGTGTTTTTAGACCTAAATATATTAAATATTTAAGTATTTTTAATACTTATTTTTACGTTCAATGTATAATTTATTTATTTCTCGATCTATGTTGATTTTCTAATGATTTTGCGCTTTCCCAAATTGCATTATCAAATTCATTCTTTCCAGAACATAAGGTAATTAATCTATAAAATAATATAATTGGAAGTAAGCAGACATCAACTATCTAAATATAAGTTAGAAGTTTCAAAATTTACTTTGTAATCATCAAATAAATATGCAATTCACGATTAGTAACACTATCGGGATCAACTCTTAGCATATCTAGAAAATAATTTTCAATCACCTAAATAAAAAATAAAAGTGGATTAATGAATTATGTAATTTCACAATAACTTAATATTTGGTAATAGTATTGTAACGTGGTCAGATATATTTTTACCGTAGCTCGGGAGCACGAATGGTATTAGGATCTTAATATTACAAATAAATAACGATTGGTCTAAACTATTATTAATACAAACACATTTATTATTACTTACAATATACGAACAAAGTTACCAAAAATGTAGGATTGTACGGAGTTCAGGTGCGCGTGATTGGAACTTCCAAAGAAGGCTATAATTTATCTAACACACATATACAACGCTATTAACGAAATACATTCCAGAATAATGGAAATGGGCCCAAATTATCATGTTTCTCAAACCAGGAAAACCACCTGACAATGTCGCATCATACCGACCGATATCACTCCTTCCAAGCAGGGCCTTGCACCCGAATTAACCCGAACCCCTAACACCCCTAAACACCCTTAAAAAATCAAACACCCGAAACCCATATAACCCGAATGATTCAGTTTTCAAAACACCCGTATTAAACCAAAACCCATATAAAACATTCGGGTTAACCCGAAACCCGAATAATTTTGATTATTACAAACTCTTCATATGATATATCATTTTGTATGTATTTCTTGTGGTGAGTTCGATTCTGTAGTTAGTTGTTTAATAATAATAATAAATTGTAAACAATCTTACAATCAATCACAGGTAAATTCAATAATTATTCTCTTGAAAATATAATCCAATAAAATCTTTTTATACCTAA
>NC_042493.1:112879916-112882156 GCF_005508785.2 Acyrthosiphon pisum
TACTTATAAGTCAAATAGTAAATACACTGTAATAGGTACTGCAGATTATTGCAGAAATCCAGAAAACTAGATTGAGACTTGAGAGACTGCACAGTGCACGTACGAAGAACGGACAACGAACAAATATACGTGTAGCCGGTTGCCGGTATACTCTACAGCGGTGAGCCGTGTAGTAAATTATCACATTAACAATATTTTTGTCCTACTGATAAGATTATTGTAGAATTATTGCATTATTGCACCCTCATGACTCGCGTCTCTAATCCTGTTCCTCCAACGCCACGCAGTACCCTTGTAAATAATTTTATCACATTGATAATATTTTTGTAGAATCAACGGTACTAAATTATCAACTTTACAAATTGTATTGTCAATAAAATAACAGTTTATTTTTTGAAATATTATAATTAACAATACACCATGGTCGTGTCAATAAAACAATATTATTATCCCCAACATTTACCTTGTAGAATAAACAAAACATTTTCTTAGTGAAAAACGTTATATTGTTAAGCATCGACAATTGTGTATTGTCAAAATTACCAATCGTATTTCTTTGGGTGTAAATCGATTATTTCATTGCTATCGACAGGAGATAAAAACGAGGCATCAAAAGATGTTTCATATGGTTTATTAGATTCTATTGGTTCAGTATTACTAAAGTTATCTTGCAATTTCTGTCCAATGGAAGTGAAAAATTCATTAAATGTATCAGCTGATTTTTTTGGATTTGTTTGTGCATTTATGATTAAATCATTGACTTTAAGATGTTTTATAGTTACTTTATTTTTCAAGTTACTCCCCCCTGTAATATTTTTTATTAATTTCCAAGTCAATTTGGGATTATTTGTACAAGAATTTAACTTATTTTTATAAAAGTTGATTTTAGCTAACTTAATAATTGTATTAAATTTGTTTCTGTATTTTTTGTAGTAATTAAGTAGATTTTTATTAAGAGGATTATTTTTAGACTTAAGGGAAAGTTCATTTTTTTGACGAGAAGAACATAATAGCCCGGCAGTCATCCACTCTTTAAGTCTTTTATTTTTAGATACAATTTTACATACATTTACTGCTATTCGTCGAAATAAAAATATTATACTTCAAACTATGAACAATCTCTAAGAAATTTTGTTGCCACAAAAGGACCAATCAATACATTTTTACAACTTCATAAATTATGTATTCATTTTTTTTATTTATATTAAATATTACATATTATTAATTTAGAAAGAAATATTAAAATTATATAGTTTAATTAAAGTAGTTTATTGAATTAAAATATTTATGTAATGAATAATGAACAAATTAATCATTAATGTGTATTGTAAATTATATGTATTTGATTATTTCTAGATCCTCACATAATATTGTCATAGGTAGATCATTCTTTTGTAATAATATTCTGAGTTTAATTTTATACCGTATAAATTAATTACGGCGGTTGAAATATTGATTTTTCTGTTTTAGATTTAATTTGTTGTAATTTTGTTTATTATTTTGTATATTTAATTCATGAATCGTGGCTATTGTCATTCCTTTTGGAATATTACTATATACGTTGGAATAATTGTATAAAATTTGTATAGGTACTGTATATCCTTGCTTGTCGCATATATTCTTAATTTTGACCTTGATTTTGGTGCAATAGTAACATTGTCATTAGATTTTATTTTTATTTTATTTTTATGAATTTGGCTTGCACTTGTGACGTTTTCAGTTGTATAAATGTTTAAATTATTACTTTCATTAGACCAATAAACAAATCTTTATGTATTCACATATTCCTTTTAAGCATACATTAAACAATTAAAATATTAGAATTAAATTAACTTTAAAACATAATTGTATAGTCAACGACGCGAAAATTCCGAGACAGTAATTTAGTGATAAAATAAGTTAGTATTTAATATAGTAATAAGATATTTTTATGTAGCAATAGCATTAAAAAATGAGGGCATTTTTTCCAAAAAACAACGGGGACTGTCGTATATTGTAGACAGTCGTCGCTGTAATATTATTTAATTTAAACATATTACATGTAAAAATCAACGTAGCAATTTAGATATTAATATAGGTCAATGAAGCAAGATGTGCTGAGGCAGCAAAAACTATTTTACTATATAACACTGCCGCGGCCGTACGCGCAAGGACAGGGGAATCCCCGTTGTCACTGAGTGAGTCGTTGAGAACGGGCTAGGGCGGTCTGAATTCGCGAAGTGTTTAATTTATATTTGTTT
>NC_042493.1:112882206-112882996 GCF_005508785.2 Acyrthosiphon pisum
TCCTTGTTCTCCCGGTTAACACAATAATCCTATATAGCGCTAGTAGTCTGGCCGCAATGTGTGAAGGTGCGGGTTTCACTTATCACAAGTTCGTTTCGTATCCTGTATATCTTAATTCGTGGTTTTGTATACTACGTTCGGGGAATGGATGGAATGGTGATAATTTGAACTGGTTTTACCAAATTCTCGTAATATTAATTAGGTATATTGACGTATCGACTACGGTCTACGGATAACATTAACCTCATAGAAATGTTACTAGTGTTAATGTTCACATAAAAACATTTGAAATAAGTGGTCACTCGATTTTTAGAACGGTAAAAAATATTTACCGGGTAAAAAAAATATCGGTAAAATTTACGTAAATTTACCTTACCGGTAAAATTTACCGGGTAAATTTACCAAGCTCCCATCTCTACTGGTGAATGAACCTCCAATGTCTGTAAATCTACTATACAATTACCAGCCCCTGGATACAAATCAAGGTGACAACGTAGGCCGCACCACGTGACTTTTTACATTCGCATGTAAATCACCAATCGTCCGAAGCGCTACAATTGCCGGCTTTATAATGGCCCCCACCCAATTTCAAATCCTACTACGAGAGCAAACACAGTAGAACCAAATCACATAACAATTAATGCAGCGCTACTAAAATTGCCAGGCAGATTTGAACCCAATGTGGCCGCTCTCAAAGCACACGCCTTAACCCACCGCGCCACAATGCTTAGATACGTAATGTAAACTATTTAACACTATTTAAATAAAATTAAACTAGTATAATTATACC
>NC_042493.1:112883046-112884339 GCF_005508785.2 Acyrthosiphon pisum
TTTAATGTTATATTATAACTTATAATATATATGAAGGCCATGTACTCATCCTCACGAATTATGACATTCAATTGCTATACAATATAAAAAAATATGTTTGTTAAATTATTAATTTGAGATGAGTATAGTTTGAATTAGTAAATAATAGTCAAGTAAAAGTAAAAGGGTATGCAGTGTACATCATGATGAAAGTTCAATAAAATTGTTTTTTATAACACTAATAGATTAGAAATTAGAAAGACACATTCACTCTTTATGTGATTTAAATACTATTAGTAATTAAAAAAAAATAGATTAACTTTTTTTAAACTGAGTTAAGTTGATATTTTTTCTATATTAACTTTTAACTTTTTGAGTTAAATTTATAATTTGTTAACTGTTAACTTTTAACTTATCGATCTTGTGACCTCTTAACTTAACTTGACTTGAGTTAATTATTTTCATTAACTTGCCCACCTTTGATGAATGTAATATATGAGTTATATAACATTTTGAAGTCAATAATGAATCAATACATTCGAAAAGTGAATCAGACCGGTGATAGTCTGTCACTGTAAATTACTAAAAATATTTGTAATTGCTGTTAAACTGTTAAAGTAATTTATGTTATTATTATTATTAATACAATAGGTTCAATTAATTTTTGGCGAAAGCATTTCTTTTGAAAATGTTATTGTGTGAATAAAATAAAATAATAAACGTAAATAGTTTCATAATATTTTTAAGCTACAACAAAATAGGTGGAGAACTAAAATCGTTATTCGTCGGTTAAATATCTAATTTTGGCCAAATTTAAACTTAAAACGTCTATAAAATAGAGATGTTTTTTTAATTATTTTGGCTACTTATGAGAAACCTTAATGTTATTTATTATAATTCCACAAATATTTTTATGAACCTCTGAAGTTAAAATTCTAAACAATTTTCTAAATTTAATGTCATTCAAAAACTAATTACCACAGATACTTAAAATTTTCACCAAATGCTAATATTAGTATTTTGTATACTATATAATAAAATATCTTGGCTCTTTTGAGTTATTTTTAAAAATTTGTCTTTATTGAATTTGTTTGGTTTTTTTATGCATATAGGTAGGTGGTATACTTACAGAAATAAACGTTTTTGTTATGTTATTTAATTGGTTTTATTTGGTATAATATTATATTATTTAAACGCATAGTCACGCTGGTTACCTCAATTTGCATTCTGACAAAATATTATTTTTTTCCACAACATATACGAGGGGTCGAGGGATATTTTTTTGTAATATGTTATATTAATTCAACTTACCAG
>NC_042493.1:112886580-112889696 GCF_005508785.2 Acyrthosiphon pisum
AAAGAGATATTAACCTCAGGTACATAAGCAAATAGAAAACAAAAACATTTTAATAAAATACGTATACCAATGATTTCAACTAATAAACATCCATGAAAATATAAAAAAAAAACCACATATGTGTTGCAAGCTTATGCACAAGGAAAAAAGAAATGTTAACAAATGTTATAATCCAAACCATTCTTATCCCACTATAATATCAAAATCCAGTGTATCCTTACAAAAGAAGACACACGGGTGGTAGTTAATTATAAATACATAGAGTCGACAGTGTGTGGGCAAAATATGAACTTATAACTGGTATAAAATATTGTAATACAAGTCGTAAAATAATAGTAACGTGCATCGATCCACACCAATCAGAGATATATTCATTCCAACAAGGATCAACGAGTACTTTTCACAGCTATACGAGGTAAGTGAACACACCATATATTTTACACTCTATGACAGATTATCAACTCCGTACTCGGCTAATAATATTCTGTAGTAGGATAAAAATAATGTAATATAAGTGCCGATATGCGTACCTTCTTAATTTCCCATACCCTTTGTAATTTGCCGCACTACTCCGCACTTCCCCGACTTCCCTTTTTCTATTTTTATCTTTTTTTTATTTTTATATCACTACAAAAAGAAAAAAAGAAAAAACCAATTTTAATTCTGTGTTCTTGGAGCACCCACTTGCATTATTAATGCCGTCTGTCCAATTATTTTTCCAACTAACCCGCAAGTTTCGCCACTGCACTCGTAAGCTCTACAGTCACGGACAACTTAAATGAACAGCAATAAGTAACAGTATTACATTTACCAGACTCGTAGAACTTCTAAGTGAAGAGAACTCAATAAAGTGACACGGCTAAAAATTATATAAATTACATAAAGTAGGTATGTAAAAATGATATTTCTATTATCATTAATAATTTCATTTTTATTATTACATACTCTAGTATAAAAAGATTTTTTCTATGGATATTTGGAACGATCAGAATCATATTTTCAACATAACACTGGCAAAACTCATAGATTTATATCAAACTTTGGATCCTGAAACAACAAAATATCGTGGTAAAAACGTCTACCACATTGTCGTGGCATTCATTAGGTACACTTTATATTGGTGTAATTGCGGTGATATTGCGGTGATATTGAACATAACCAGTGTATACTATTGGACGGACAATATGCCTTTAAGTATAGATAATTTTTGGAAAGGTATCATTTCTATATGTATTTGTTCTATCCAATGTGTGTCATCGTCCACTACTCGAATGGTGTTTGTCGATCACGTGGTGTTACATCGCATAGCCTCCAAGACCGACATAATATACTGGATCGTTGGAGAGAACTATCTGTGTTGTCAACGACTATATTGGCAGTCGCGTATCTCACGACAATGATAATTTACTTTTTTAGTTCCTTGGAATTGTCAAACGATATGTTACAGGTCAAAAATCGTGACGGATCGGTCAGCAATTACAGTTTTAACGTAATAAATTTGTATTTATTTGTATCGAACGAAACGTACAATGCACACTACAATATGTTTTACATGGTCGAGGCTTTGTTCTGTGCCTGTATTGTAATAGCATTGTTCGTATTTGATTTTTTTCTGGTGACACTTTGTTTAGCTATACGCTGTCAGATGCAAATGGTTTGCACCGCCTTCGAATCAGTTGGGCATAAATCGTTTGGTGATGATCTTTCATTATAGTTGATGAGTACCCACGGCTTTTAAGGTATGCATAAATTGTAAATTTTTTTTTTAATATTAGCCACAACTACTTTGGTTATTAGCTTATACATTATGTATAACACATTGAATAGTTTATTAATTAGTATTATACACACAATTCAAATACATTTATGTGTAGATATACTAATCTTTATGTACGTTATAATAAACTTATTTCGTTAAGTAACAATAATATTAATATATAAAAATTGGTTTACAAATTGATTCACCAAGAATGACCACCTCCATAGTATAATTTTTATTGAATGTCTTCTAACTTTGATTTTTGTAATTCTTATTAAAACTGTACATTAAATTTGTTGAAGTTTTTTGTACTAATTGACACCAGGTAGGTACGGCAATTTTTTCTGAAAAATTACCCCAACAAAATATGTATTTCGTAAAAGGGTGGATATCATTTTAGAAACAGATGATTACATTTCCACAGAACACTTCTTAAGTATTAAAAAAAAAAATTCAAGAGTTTAAAAATAGCGTATTTGAGTATATTAAAAATTCCAAATATGTAAATGGCTCAAAACAAGTCAAAATATTTTGCTGTATAGAAAATTCTAATATAAACATTCAGTGAAATTTTTATGTATTCACGGTCATTTAGAGTTACACTAAAAACCAAAATCGATTTTTTCGAAAACTGATTTTGTGTTTAAATGTTTACTTCAAATAATTATAAAAATCATTGCGATACTATGTTTTTGATTTTTTTGAATAGTTGTAAGAAAATATGATGAGAATCGATTCTCAAAAGCAATGATCATTGCATTAAATTATGATGTTTTAAAATTAATACATGTATTCTTTTTAGATTTTTGTAGTCTTTACAAATTATATTTTGTATTAAAATTATATTATAAGCATTTGGTAGTATTATCCAATGAGGGTCCATTAAATATTACGAGAAAATACAAAGATTTTGAAAAAATATTAAATAATGTTTATTATTTTTTTTTTTTTTTTACAGACAATTCACTTAAAATTGACTAAAAAAAAACTAAATAATATTTATTTTTTTTTGATGTTTCAGAGTTATTATGTACTTCACAGTTTGAGTACACTTCAAAACAATAATTCTGTTTTAGTAACCTCGGGGTTACATCCAATTGGTCAAGCTGCCATTTCGATAAGTTTAGACAAAAAATGTGAGACTTATGCTATTGTAGACTCGGACCAACATGCAGAAAAGCTCTCTGGGATCTTCCCAGAGATATTAAGTTATTAAAAATAGTGATGATAAACAACAAATTGAATACAATTTGAATTACAGCTATTGCGGTCAAGAATAATTATAAACAAAAATAACAAATTTGATGTTCAATTAAAATTGATAACCAAGTCCAAGGTATCGATTGTAATATGTGCT
>NC_042493.1:112891066-112893751 GCF_005508785.2 Acyrthosiphon pisum
GATTTTTATATATGAAAGGAAGTTTGAGTTAATAGAACAAATTTAAATGATGTAAGTTTACTTGATTATTTTTTTAGTTATTAATTAACATTTTAATTTTACGTTCATTGTTTTGCAGTATTGTATTAACTCGCCATTTGTGTACATCATACCTAAACCAGATTACAGAAGTATGTTAGAGGACAATAAAATGATTGAATGTATGACAATGAACGTAGCATTATTGTATCCAGTTGGAATAGATTTATCATTAAGTGATAAATATAAAATGTTTTACTTTTATGTTGAAAAATTTTTCTGTAACTAGACAAATCTCCACACAAATTTAATTTGCTTACTTTTTAATTAAAATGTGTTATGTTTATTGTAAATGGAATGAATTAAAAGATTATATTATGCATCAAACAGTATTATTAATTTATTGAAGGACAATATTCGTGAATCGCTTAACGCTTGTGTACAATACATTTAATAATACCTAATTGATTATCTAGTAATATGTATTAAATCATTATATAATATAGGTATATTATATCATAAATTTAAATTTAAATCAAACAAATATCATTGTTTACGAATAAGGGTTCTGAGCGGAGATGATCTTTCAGTTAGTCTATTTTATAATAATAATTTTTAATTTTTTAATTACAACAAAATAACGAAGATCTTTATTATTCGTGTAAATATCTATTTTTTTCCAAATTGAACTTAAAATAGCAATAAAAAATTGTTATATCAAACCACCTATGGTGGGTCTCGGACTTCAAATATCTATAACTTCAAAACTAAGTCCAAGCTCCATATTCTTACTTCACCATCGTTTTCGTATATGCTTAAATACATAGATTAAAACAAAATAAATTAGCTAAAAAAAAAGATTAGTCTAATAAAACAGAAATATACCATACAATGACATATCACATGAATGTTATCTTTATGTTATACATACTTATACTTATAATTTACGATTCACGTTAAGTACTTTCTGTTTTTATTTTTGTGGCAAAAAAACTTTCAGTTCATATATTCATGATATTAAATAAATATATTAGTAAAAAACAGGTAAAAATTAGATAGTTTAACTAATATAGATTCTTTGACAATACGTAAGGAGGCTTTGCATATTGTAAATATATACAACCAAGATATAGACATATCTATTGAAGAAATAGTCCACTTTAAAAAAATTGCTATATCATTTTTGAAAGAAGATTTAACAATAAACGGATTATTCACAAAATTATCCAATTCCTCTATTGCATCAACTTTTCCTAATTGTCTTAAAGATATATGGATGTACGTCATGTTCCAACGCAGGTATCCCTGAGAAGCAGAAGTCTGAGAGTCCTCAGAAGCATTAAAAACTACCTACGATCAATATTTTCACAAGACAAAACTTCTTCCTTGACATATCATGCATTGGAAATGATATTCTCAGAAATATATAGACTGGTTTGATACAATTCACAAATTTTTATCAGTAAAAATACACAAGAAAAAATTTAAATAAAGCTAAATAATAATAATAATAATAATTAAAATACATGATGTATTTAATTGTGTGTTTTAATTTCCTATCTATTTGTACCTATCAATACTATTTATTTATACAAGAAATAACGAAAGTTTTGAACTTTCAATTTTTAGGATAATTTATTTATTTATTTATTTATTTATTTATTTATTTATTTATTTAAGTTTTAAACGGGCCAGGCCCAATTACATACATAATAATAATAACAACAATCGATCGTTAAAGTAATATACATAAACAGAATAATTATAGAGAAAAACAAAAAAGGTACAATATTAATTATTATACATACATATTATTTAACATACTTATAGCTATGAATTAACAAGTAAGGAATTAATAATGTTATTGTTACATAATATTTAAAATTTTAAACATAGTATACCTATTTTCTTAGTCGTTTATCATTACAATAATTCATAGCTAGGTATAGAATATACCATATTATACCATGAGACACGAGTTTAAAATTAATAATGATATGTAGACATGTAGTGTATGTAATAATTTATTAATTTGTACTAATTGTTTTTATTAATTTGTATAAATTGTATCTAGCTCATGTGTTTAAATATATTGTAAAAGAAAATACCTAAGTGTAGGAAGAGTAGACAAATATTAAAAATATGCACAATTTTTTTTTTTTTACAAGCATTTTAAGTTCGAATTTTGACAAAATTTGTCCAATAAAAAATTATTTTGTTGTTAAAAATTGATAAAATGTTCAAATTGTATGGGTATTGAAAATTTAAAACAAGGTTCCACGTAAATAGGTTATTCTGTGACCAACAAATCTCAAAAATATAAAAACACAGTTTTTCTTTTTATAGTTATTTTATGTTAAAATTTGGACGAAATTACATACTAAATTGCGGTGCATGTAATTCGTACAATTAATTTAGCCCTATACCAAGCAATAATACAATATGGACTATTAATTTGGGGAGGTCTCTCAGCTAATGCACTGAAACCATTGTAAATACATCAAAGAGAAATAGTTCGTATATGTTTACATAAATCCACTCTCGAAGGTTCAACTTTTACTAATTTCAAATTATTTAATGTATTACCAGTAGACATACTATTCAAAAAAATTGCTATCTTATGGGTAGTAAATAACTCAAATAACTGGTAAAATCTAAATAAAAGAG
>NC_042493.1:112893801-112895745 GCF_005508785.2 Acyrthosiphon pisum
TTTACGATCAGCGGATCACGTTTAGCTTCTTTACTTTAAAAATTGAATTGAATCGATCTATTATGAAACTGAATAGGTAAGAACCAAGAACAACAAGTATTTGTGTTTGTGTGGAGGTTTCTTACGATAGTTCAATTACTATTCAATTTTAAATGGCGCAAATTAAGAATAAAAGTAAACTTATATTATATTACTCAATCAATTATTTTGTGTTTACTGTTTATTACGGAACTCGCGTTAGCTGCGCTCATCTATAGTATTTACATTTACTTAAAATTCAAATTATTAATAATTGGGTACCCAAATATTTCCAAGATTACCTATAAATCATCTGGGTTATTTCGACTACTTAAACATTTCCAAGACCAACTCGTTTAACCAGATAATATGCGCTGTATACTTATAATATTGAATTAACTTTGAATTTCGATTTTAATTATTTAATTTTTGTTTTAATTTTAAATTAAAAATACTTTTTAAACTAATTATAATAAATTATTTTTCCCTGATAAATAAATTTAAAAAAAAATTTGCGATAGTAGTCGAGATAACCCGGAACTCGGAAGTACCGTTTATTGTTGTACCTATTTATCACTGTTCCACTATTTCTGTAATAAATTCATCATATTTTCGTAGCCAAAACAACGAGTAGATATACGTTGTAGATACCTTCTGCTGAAAACAATAATATATTTTGCTTACATATTTATCACATCACCCGCGGTTATTAGTGGACTATAAATTATATTTTTTTAAAACCTGTAAGTACCTACTTACCGCAAATTGAGAGACAAAATCGTCGCGCGCGTTTCATACGTCACGTTCAGAATTACGTTACGCGAGCTGATGAAAACGCGCGTACGCTGCGTATGAAACGCGATAAGTTTTCATTTCACAGATCCCGCGTTTTGTACGCGTGTAACGTGCTCAACTAGTACCTACAGTTCAATTGATGGAAGTATTTTGAATAAAACCACGAAGATGATTGTAATACTTTAATACTTATATTTATTTATACTCGAATAAAATAATTATATTTATTAAAATGTTTCAAATAATTAATAGTTAAACTGTAAATTGGCGAGTTGTGACCAAGTATTCATCTTTAGTGACTGTTCTGATTGAGACTGGATGCTCGTCCGATGAACACTTGTCCGTCAGCGTCAGTCCCTGTCCCTTCTATACTTCGAACCGTATAACCGTATATTTGGGCCTAGCCCAAGCGTGAGATATGGTCACACGCTTTTGCACACGCCGGATGTCTAACATATATATTTATTGTTATTGTACATTTGTTGTGTTATTTAATATTATAACAGCACGATTTCTACATTAGCATGTTAAAATGTATTTATATATTGACGCACCGCGCCGCTCACGGTCACGAGCTCAATATTATTAGTTACGCGCTGTATACGCGCTTTCGTCGCGTCACTATTACTACTACACACGTACTGTATACGCGGTGTCATCGATATTAGGTATTACTCGCTCGCGTATCACAATAATTATATTGATTTTTACGCGGCGCGTATTATATAATATGATTACGTAAATATTATTATGTTATTTAGACATGTATTTAGATAGGTATTTCAGTATTCGATCAGGTAGTCATTGCTCGCTACACGCGTCATTCGTGGTTGAAATGAAAAACGAAAAATGCATGCGACACGCGTTTGATACGCAGCTAGGGCTCTGAAGTCTGAACCATTCAATTACATGTCATGACTGGTCGGCACACGTACGCGACCGACGATCCACGCGTACGCGTGTCTGTGAAACAGTGTATTTAATACTATACTCAGGGCGCCGAGAGAGCGCAAGTTGCCCGCGCATCCAAATGATGTCGCTCCGCGGTTTCGAGGTCTAATTTCTCCCACCAAGTCGACTGGTCGTATGCACGTCGTAAACCACCGAACGCTATCGTCTGTTATCGAATTA
>NC_042493.1:112897469-112900140 GCF_005508785.2 Acyrthosiphon pisum
TCGGATATTTTTTTTTATATGGTTTATGGCACTCTCTTTAAGCTCGTAGCATATTATAGAATAGCTTAATAGTATGTTATCGAAAATGTCGATAGTTATTAGTAATAATACTACCTACTAAATAAATTACTTAATTGTCTACCTATAAATTATAATAAATAAAAGCCGTTTAATAAATTAAATTATCTGGATAAATTCATCTAGATAACGGTGATTTTTATCTTAGATAGCTGTCAAGGTCGTCCGCAGGAATTTGTCAAGGGGGGGGGGGCAATGTATTTTAATTTTTTAATTATTGTTTAAACTGATTAGTGATAAAGTATCTTATTGTTTTTAACGTGTTTTCTATCATATAAGTAGGGAATTTAAAAATTAAATTATTAATTATGTGTATAGTTAGAACGTTAGAACTTAATCTTACAGTAGGTATTAGTTTTAATTAATTAATGTGCAACTTCAAATTAACAAATGTATTTTTTATACATAAAATGTAATCAATGATATGATAATTTTAGGTTACTTATAAAATTAAATGTTTCTAGATTCTATAAAATAAATAAATAACTACCAATTGTCAAACCATTTGGAAATAACTTATTTATTTTTTTATTTAAAAACAAACATAGCTTATATTGATTAGAGCTATACTATAACAGTATAGTAAATAACCTTTAAATAAATTATTAAACAAATATGTATTCATACATAATATAACATATTAAATTATATAAAATATAAATAGTAAAAATAATAAAAACTTAATATTCTAAAATAATATATATTTATATATATATAGTATATACTCTATAAGCCTATAACATAATGAAATAAAAAAGAAACATCATAAAGATCAAACTTAATATGAATTACACGTGTTACCTTACACAACTTGGGGTTCTCAGAAAAAAATAATATAAAAAAATATCAACAAATAATTATAAATAACAACCATTCAGTCATTGAATAATAGTTCCATCCTTCGTGGTAGTAAACCAAATTCATTTAAAATTTCTTCAATTAATTCTAATTTATGATTTTTGACAAACTCTTTATGAACAGCTATCATGCATAAACCATTAAGTCGATTATCACCAATAGTATTTCTTGTCCAAGTTTTTACTCTACGCAGTGTACTAAAAGTTCTTTCTACTGAACAAGTAGTAACTGGTAGAGTTAATGCAATAGTTAGAGCAATTTTAACTGCTGGATATAAATTTGCTTCATCTAATAGACTTATGAAACTTATGTTTTTCATTTCACATTGACTTATGTTTCTATTTTTCTATACACATTATACCATAACATACACTCCTCAACCAAATTATCAATTGCATAAAAATTATTTATTTCTACTATCATGTTTTTAAATTCATCATGCTGCATTTTTTTCATATTATTCGGATGTAAATTTAATAAGGAATGAGCAGCACTGTTTTCATTAGAAAATCTTAGCTTTAATTGCATTATTAAGGAATCTACATATGGTTGGTATAAGGAAACTCTAAAATAATCTTCAGGAGTATTTATTGGGTGATTTGAACGATGCTTTTGGTTAGAAACAATACGAGGAATTTTAATTTCTTCTCCAAGCTCATTTGCAACATTTTGAGCCTTTTTAAAAATCTCATGAAAATAATTATTCGCATCCAGGTTGTTAAAAACTTCAATAATTTCATTAATATATTTTCTAGCTTGAGATAAATCTAACTGTACTGCTTGTAATGCATTTGTTATAGGTTCTAGTTGAGCAGAAAATGTTGCCATTATGAATAAACACACTATAAAATTTGATTTAGTTGCTGCACTATGTAACTGAAATGCTTGACTTTTTGTTTGTGAATCAACGCCTGTTTCCATAGATATTATTTCTAATTGTTCAACTATCCCCACAAAATGTTCACTAAAAATTCGTATAGTTTTATATTTTTCTGACCATCTAGTTTCGCAAAATAAAGGAATTTTTTCTATTCTTTTTCTTCTTTTAGGACTTAACCTAAACAATTTAATATTTGACCTGATACTTCCAGCACAGTTTTGAAAATGCTAAAGTTTATTCAAATCATTTATTGCTAAATTTAGTCTATGTGATGAACAGTGTACAAATACAGCTTTAGGAAATTCATTTTTAATAATTGCTTGGACACCATTATGAATACCTGATATAGCACTACAACCATCGTATCCTTGTCCTACTAAATTGTTTAAATTAAGACCAGAGTTTCTCAAAAAATGTATTATAGATTTTGCTACAATTTTAGCATGCATATCTGTTAAAGCAACAAAACCTAAAAATTGTTCTTTGATTACAGGGTTTTTTAGTAATTAATAAATCATAAAATAACGCATAACACCGGCAGATACGGCAAGGCACGATATTCTCTACATCGTGCGCCAAGGATAGGTATTAATAATAATATAAACTGTACATTGTGCAGGGATGGTAAATAATAATATGTATTGTGTAGAACAAGTGATGGGCACAACCTAGTGAAAACTATCGAAGTACTCGATAGTTTAAACTATCTAATTACTCGATTGTTTTATAAAACTATCGAACTATCGAAAAACTATCGAACTATTGAAAACTAATCGAACTATTGAAATTTTTACTTTTTAGGTAAGGTTATGTATTATTTACTATTTAGCCATGATGTTGTCAATGTTGTCATTC
>NC_042493.1:112900995-112903413 GCF_005508785.2 Acyrthosiphon pisum
GCCCTTGATAGCTATGTAAATTAATTATTCTCTATTTATCTAGATAAGATAAAAGATAAAAGAATATTTATCTAGATAAACTCAACACTGATCAAAACGCGAGCGTGCCGGCTATTACATGCAATGACAGATTATACATAGGCACGTATCGTATGCTCGCCGATCAAATTTCGAAAAACGGTTTTCATATTATGTTTTACAAGTTCTTCAGCAATTTCTTCTCTTTACACATTGAGAATTTATGATATACTTCTTTAAGACAGTTTATATAATAAAGTAAAAATAAATTGCTATTTTATTCAACAGGGGCGGGTCCAGAGCCTTGGTTAGGGGGGGGGGGGCAAGTTATAATTTCACAGAATCTTATAACAAAAAGAAAACAAACATTTTTACAACACAAATTCAAGTCGTCTATTTTTATTCCATTTACCCAGCAGGTACATCGTATACACCGTCATACCTCTATGGCCCATATAGTCCATATATGGCAATATTATAATAATTTAATATGCATTTATTTTAACAATATATATTTTTATAAATACGGGCGTTGGGGGGGTTGCTGCCCCTAGGGCCCCTCCCCCCCTGGAGCCGCCCCTGTTATTCAATATGAATACAATGGTTACAGAACTTATAATAATATAATATATCATAATCTTTTGAATCATGCTGTCGAGAATACTAAGATAGTGATTTGAAAATTAAAGCTTAGGACGATGTAACAAAAAAAATTGTGTCAAAATACCTATGACACCATGTCTAAAGCTGATCAAAAAAAAAATCAGGTACTTATGTAAAACAAAAATTATTCAAGTATTTGTTCAACTATTGTTCAGTATTAAGTATAATATATTTAAGTATTTAAACATGTATTATATAACTTATTTAACTGAGTAAAAAACAATAGGACATAATACCTTTATACACGTAATATCATATATTATTATATCAAAGTAAATTCATTGAACAAAGAAATTAACAGGAAACTATTAAAAAAAAAAAAAATAGATACCTAAGTAATTTTATTAAATATATTTAAAAATAAACTTAAATGTAGGTATAGGTCTAATTAAAAAAAAATTATTATTGTATACTTTGAACCTCAATGTGTCAATATTTTTAATTGTTATACCTACTATAATATCTATTGTTTAAAAACGTATTAAAATATTTTTTAATTAAAATTCTTTATAATACCTAATCAGATTTTATTAAATACATTTATCTTGCCATTTTAATTTTCCTGCATCACTAAAATAATTGGTTAACTTGTCTCTTGTTGTATTACCACTTCTAGTCACATTATTATTTTGTATATTAACCTCGTTCAAATTTTCTAAACCTTCAATGTCAAGAGTGTTTTAAAAATTAAATCCATCTCTGACGCGTATAAAATTATGCAGGAGATAGCATACTTTTACGATACAATATACATACGGCCAACTCGTCATTCACATTCATTGTGAAAAATACGAAACTTATTAGATAATATTTTCAATATTTCTCCTTATACGCGATAAACGATAGGTAAAAAAAATATTTTTACAGTTTGAATTATTTCGTGCATAAGGCCGTAAAATGTTTTTTGATAACTCAAAAAATGTATCCGA
This sequence comes from Acyrthosiphon pisum, assembly GCF_005508785.2. Classification (NCBI taxonomy): domain Eukaryota; kingdom Metazoa; phylum Arthropoda; class Insecta; order Hemiptera; family Aphididae; genus Acyrthosiphon; species Acyrthosiphon pisum. Next base: position 112,902,606 of record NC_042493.1, read on the forward strand.
AACTATTACAAATGGATAATTTTCATCATCGTTTCCAGGAAAAGGCATTGCAGGGTTAGGAAAATTTAAAGTATTATTTTCAAGCTTTTGGTAAAATGTGCAGTTTTAATGTTTTAAACACACTTGAATCGCAGAATTTCTTTATTGCGCTCCAAAATCCATAAAAGTGAAACAATAATTTGCGTCACATATAGGCATCAAAACAATTGAAAAATAATGTTTATAGTTATAAAACAACAAATCACTTTTTGTTGGTTTAATAACCCTAACATGCTTTCCGTCGAGGGCACCAATACAATTTGGAAAATTTGTCAATTTTTGATAACTATTTGCGATTTCTTTCAATTTATCTGCAGTAGGTTCAGTCATGCATTCGGTTTTGAGCTGCCAAATATTGTTACATACATCTTCAATGATGCCACTTATTGTTAAGATACCCATACGATCAGTGTAATGGAAATCAATCATCGCAATTCCTGTTGCTAAATACCTAATCAATAAATAGGTATTACAAAAATTAAACAAAGTACCTGCCCATACGGATTTAGAGTTAAATTTATACAAATACAATGAATAAAAAGGTGGGTAAGTGGATGTCGCTCTACTGTACAGTAGGTTACAAGTGGGTTACTGTTTAATGGATGGTATTAAATTTGAATCCAATGATATAATATCATTGTATAAGAAAAACGATTCTGAGCGAAGATGGTATATCAGTCTAGGTATAAGACATATTATATACTATTATCTATGGTATTAAAAAAAAAATTGACTTATAGTAGATACCTACATAGGCGCAAATAGGGGG
>NC_042493.1:112903463-112908882 GCF_005508785.2 Acyrthosiphon pisum
CCCCCCCCCCAAACATTTCCTACGTTTTGTTTTAAGCTTATTCAATATTATTAAAGTAAGGCTTTAGCCCCCCCAAATTCCAAACGCTACTTGCGCCTATGGGTACCTACAACAGATTCCAAAGAATCATATCACAATATCCATTAGGTACTTATAAGTTATAACGCGTTATACATCAACAACAAACCGTGATACTATCATAGATATATAATAGTATACTTTAGAAGTTTCAAGTATACACGAATAATATTAAACAATCACAACAAAATAACTCAAATAGTTATTCTAGGTTTTTTAATATGTAATTTTGTCCACATTTTAACTTAAAATGACTATAAAAATAAACTGTGCTAACTGTGTTCGATTTTTGGGTTTTACATATAGATTGCGCATCGACAACTGATAAAATGTGAATACCTAAAAGCGCAAGTTGTTTTCTAACTATAATCTTAAAATTTGCACATCTCTAAATTTAGTCTCGTAATAGGTATTCAATTTTCTTATATTGCATACCCTGATAGCATTTTGTAATGAAATACTATAATAACATTATAATAATCATGAATAATATTATAATATGTTATAATAATATTTTTAGTCAATCATTTGGTATCTGGGTAGGTATTTCTGTTTTAAAATATAAATGTAAATACCGAATCGCATAATATGCATAATGGTGTTTTCATAAAAAAATCTATGGAGTAAATGCCTCATTTATGTACTTAATTCAACGATAGAGATATAATATATTAATAATATTTTAAATATGGGTAGTTACACTAATGACGTAAATATAAGTCAGGTTAGGTTAGAGGTAGGAACAAAAGTCGGTAGACCTAGGCTACAATATAATACAACGATTAACGACACACCGTCAAGTACAATAGCGAGGGCTGTTATATTATTATTATTACGACAGTGGCGGTTATTGGAGTGGTTCAAGTGAAAAAATGTTCGTTCAATATTTTTTGGTACTGTTTATAATTTAATTTGTTTTCTTAATATTAAAAAAAAAAGTATATATATATAAATAGGTATAATATACATAATATATCAAATTCATTGTATAGATAGACAACATTTTGGAATATTTCTTTAATTTTTTTTGTACAGACCTTGCACGAAATGGGGGTGTTCATGCTGCTGTCGTCAGCATTTCCGCCACTCCGTCTGTAATGGTGATAATGTACAGCATGCACAATGGACAACTCTTTTCTCCCCGCTCTTCACCGTCCCTTCCTACGCCTTACACACATGATCCATTCTATACAAACGTGTTTCTAATGTCTTTCCTTAATCAATGTAAACACCGCCATAGTTTATATATTTTATTTTGTTTTTTACGTTGTGTGTCAACATAACCAAAAAGTGTTCGCATTATAATTATGTATTACTATTGTGTGTGTATACTGGAGACGCTCGCTAGTAAAGCAGCTTCCATTATTTCGTTCGTATTCATTTTTATATACACGTTATATTTTTTATCATTGTCGTCATCAGTAAGATGACACAATAATCATTGTAATTTTCTTTGGTTTCGCGGATACTGAATCTGCAGATCATTTATACAACGATTACCAATAAATCGTATATCGTTCACAATTCGGTGAGTACTTATTTATTTGGTTCCGTTTATAATACCTACCTCTCTGTTAGATAGTCCGAATTGACTATAGTCAATAAGAATTGAGCGTACGATGAGAATATTGCAATATCATCTGCATCATTATTGGCATCATTCGTCATTAGCGAAAGTCTGCCAGCAACCATTGTGCGTTGTGTGAGTGGCCGCCCAGGTCGTCCAGGTGCAATACGCTGTGGATCGGCCAACCACATATAACTCCACCTCAGTCGTATTGATGCGTAGACATTCTGGATTGTTCAATGGATATCGTGACAACCGGACATACTTCCGTAGCATAAGTTAGTTGTAAGATTATATGCAATTGTTGTGAGCTCTGTGGTCATTGCACTATACCGATTCGATCACAGAGAGACCCCCCACCATATACTTAAACTGTATAATCCTATTTCCCATTGTATAAAGTGTATCCTTCACTCCCTCGCGTGTCGGTGCGTTTCAGTACCTTCGTGTCCACTGTCGTGTCATTGTTGCCCCCCGTCACATCGTTGGGTTGTGTGTAGGATTGCCTATATCTTGGAAATAGGCGTTGTCATACTGTCGCGTTGGAAACGTTAATCGTGCCTAGCTTTAACCCTCTCTAAAAACAATCTAGCCCACTTACCAGCCCATTCGATGAAATTTGTAACAAAACATCACGTATTATTTTTATAAGAGTTAAATTATTAATTGCATAAATAATTATTATTTTTAAATTATGTCAATATTGTTTTCTACAATTTCAACAAATTATATTGTAAATCAAATTTTTAGATAAGTATTGATGACAAAAACGTTTATGTAAGTATGTAAGTAAAATTTTTTAAAATATACAATTTTATATCTGAGTAAATTAATTTGAAACGTAGTAATTTTTGTCAAATTATTCCTTTTGGGAATTTTCAGACATATGTCAATAATAGGTACATAATATAATATGTGTAGGTATATATTTTTAATTCCTAAGGCGAGAACCGAATTTAATAAGTTTTATCCATTGTTGGATTAAATATTAATGTAACTATTTTAAATTAGTATAATATTATAGTTACCTATATATTATATTATTCACTTATGATTACTTGAATGAATTTGTAGAAGTCATTTGATACTGTGCAAAATCCATTAGATATTACCAAGTACCATCGTTTCTCGCGTATATAATCAACCTGATGCGTTCTAGCCAAAATATATATATTAAATAATATTTTTTTGACGATCGTTTAAAAATATGACCTAATGTTATTAAAATAAAAAAGATAAAAACTTTGGTGGAGTATAATATAAGTATATGGTCGTTAAAAAAATAAACGTTTTAAAGTATCATTTAATTTTATCGAGTAAATTGCAATAGAATTGTTTAATGAAAACACTATTTGTTAGTCAATGACGTATCGAGTACAATACATAATAAACTAAAAAAGTGGGCAAGGGGTGTCGCTCTGCTGTACATTAGGTTACAAGTGGGTCACGGAAATGGATGGTGTTAAATTTGAATTCAATGATATAAAATTATTTTATAAGAAAAACGATTCTGAGCGAAAACGGTCAGTTAGCCTATGATATTACCAAGTATATTAATTGATGATATTATTTGAATAAAGTAATTTATATATAACTTATTTATTCACCCCTCAATCAAAAAAAATATTTATTTGTACCTATACTGGCTATACTTATTATAATATTATGGTATTACATTAATATTATGATTACATAAAAAAAAAACGTGGTATCAACTACGAAATATTTAATTATTATCTTGTCATATAGGTTTTGAACTACTTTATTAATTAATTTACACACTAGGTATAACAGTCTACAATATACGTCAATACACCTCCAGAAATCATATTATATAACTCAAAAATTGTGTACTTACTGTAGAGCGTTTTAAATTCTAACACTTGTATGCGTTGAAGTGTGTTAAGAAATAATTAGTGTGAGAATAATTGGTATGCAGTATACTTGATTTTAATATGTTGAAGTAGTTTTTGCCAAAACCAAATAGTATCCATAAATGAATATATAGGTAATAGATTTTTAGATATTATTCACTTATAAGTCAATACCCAGCAAACACTGTAATGTATATTAGACGTCTAATATACCGATCCATCATAGATGTAAGACGTACATGTGATGTAAATGTAGATGTCTATGATAAGTCTAAAATTAGTCAATATGAGCCACTTTTTTAGTCTATTTGAAGATTCAATCAAAATGTCTATCATACCTATATCATGTAGTAGATCAAATTCAACTCTTTTATAACATATTATATCCATAGTCATTAATTAACATTTTAAGTAGACCTACCATAGCTGGTAAAAACTACTCCATTATATATATATTATTGTTTTTAATTACATACATGGAACAAAAAAAAAATAAAACATACATTATAATCTAAAAAAAAAGGTGGGTGAGTGGATGTCGCTCTGCTGTACATTTTCAAGATTTTAACGTGTTTTGTCAACATTTGAACTTTAAATGCTTAAAAAAAATTGTGACAGTGCCTTATATTAAATTTTCAAGCTTTTTTTATCCAATAAATAACATTTTATTGACATTCATAGGAAAAAAAACCAAAAAATTGGAAACTGTAAATGTTAGTCAGGACCGTCCTAGGCTTTGCAAGGGCAAAACAACATTATAATTGATAACAAGTCAACATTAATAACAAATATTATATTTGTTAATGATAATTTTATCGTTTAATACCTACTAACTTAACTTGAAACCCCAAATTTAAACTTTCAATATTATATATTATTATTTGCAAATTACGACGGAAGGTTTAAATTCCAACAAGGTATACCCGCCTAAATTCATGATATCTATAATATTTATTTACATCAGTTTTTTTGAGGAGGACATATACATTTTACATTTTTAACATATTTTTTTGTAAGTACCTTGTTACTACGTTTTCTTTTACCATTTATATTTTTCTATGTTATTCAACGTCTTACTAAGCTAAAAAGAACAATTACCTTTCCTAGCATTGCACAGTGTGAATTTAAGTCAGAACCTTCTTAGGCTTTGGAGCAGTTCTTATAGTTCAAATTGAATTTTGTTAATTGTATAATCTAAAATGTTGTAATTTATTTGACTACCTACGTATAAATATATGTATATATTTGTAAATTATTTGTAATATTTTCCATTTCAGCGTATTTTTTTCAACCGTATAGGAACTTACACGCCTCATTTTTATAAATTATACTATTATACCATTATTCTATGATACAGTTTATAGTAGTATGAAATAGCCGGTTCTGGGTACCCCCCGATTCATAGTCATGATGCCCGCTTTCATCTTCTTTCATTTTAATTCGTGACATCGTGACCACGGTCTTCAGATTTCTACGAAATCGTATAACTAGGTACCTTCCAGCGATTTATTAATATTATTACATGTATATTTACGTTGGTATATGTTTGAAAATTGCCAAAAAGAATATTTCGAAATAAGTTAGGTATTAGTATTTACGTTTCAAAATTATTTACTTCATAAAAAAAAAATATTTATATATTAGTTTTTATATATAAGTGATTGTCGCTTTGTTGTACAGTAGGTTACAAATGAGTCAATGTATAATGGATCGTATTAAACTTGAAATCAACAATATAATATCGTTGCATAAGAAAAATGATTCTGAGCGGAGACGGTTTGTCAGTTTGGATTTTTTGATGAATGTATTGATTTTACAATGATGTGTGTTTTTTTTTTTTTATTTATTTATTTTAGATTCTGAACGAAGTGATGAATGTATTGATTTTACAATGATGTGT
>NC_042493.1:112910420-112911498 GCF_005508785.2 Acyrthosiphon pisum
AGAAATTCATAAAAAATTTTCCTTTTATATCTAAGATTTCAAAATTTAATACAAGGCTCATAATATATTTTTACAATAGCAATTGAAAAATAAAAGAAATATATAGTCACGATTTTTTTTTTATAAGCATTTAAAGTTCAAATTTTGACTAAATACGTAAAAATTACGGCAATGTTCAAATTATCTTAGACAGAAATTCATAAAAGTTTTTCTTTTTAATTCTAAGATTTGGAAATTTAATACAAGGCTCCTAACATATTTTTACAATAGCAGTTGCAAAATAAAAGGAATACATTGTCACAATTTTTATTTATAAGCATTTAAAGTTCAAATTTATACGAAATATGTCAAAATTGCGAAAATTTGCAAGTAATTTAGTGGTTGAAAAATCGTAAAAATTTTTTCTTTTATAACTAAGTTTTTAAAATTTGGTACAAGGTTCTCCATAAGTTTTTCTTTAAAAATAATATATCCTAGACTGACAAATCATCTCCGTTCAGAATCGTTTTTCGTATACAATGATATAATATCATTGGATTCAAATTTAATTCCATCCATTACAGTAACCCACTTGTAACCTACTGTACAGCAGAGCGACATCCACGACTTACCCGCCTTTTTTTTTTATTTTTTTTGTGTCTGTGTACATGATAAGTAGTCGAAATAATGCTACGATTTTCAACTTCAGTATCTTGTACGATCAGAAAGTGAATATCGTTGGTGCATTGGGGAGGTCCCAGTAGTTTTCAAAAGCGCCGGGAAAAACAAAAGAAAAATTAAGGAAAAACGGGAATTTTTACGCAAAATCGATTTTTCACAAAATTGAATTTGATTTTTGGTGTAACTTTAAAAAAAATGACCGTAGATACATGAAATCTTGACTGAATGTTTATCTTAGCATCTTCTATACACCTTAACATTTTCAAAATATTTTGATTTATTTTGAGCTCTTTACGGACATTTTCATTTTCCATTTTTTTTTTAAAAATTTTAAAAATTTTCTAAAAATATCAATAAAATTTTATTTGTTGGATAAAAAAGCTTGAAAATTTAATAGAAGGCTCCTAGTATATTGTTT
>NC_042493.1:112913547-112919782 GCF_005508785.2 Acyrthosiphon pisum
CTATGGTGATAAACAAAGCGTTAGAAATTAAAATCCCATTTTTAGCGTTTTTTCGTAATTTTCCTGTGGTTTTTCCCGTGGCATTAAATAACTGTTGAGAAAATCGAAAAATGACCTCTCTAAAGTACCATCTTGATCCAATTTGCTAAAAGATAAGGTATTATATGTTGAAATCGAAACACTCCTTCTGGAAGAAATTTTGTATACAGGATATAAAAAAAAAAAAAAAAATAAACACCATTGTAAAAACAACAGCTCCCTCGCTCCGCTCAGAATCTAAAATGTATCCCTTTGTAAATTGACCTATCTTCTTCCCAGAGGTCTAATCTACCCACAAACATTAATTTATATATATGTTACCGTAAATTCCCGATCACTAGGTAAACCGAGGTTTTACTAGTTAATGATTGGCTTTACTGTTTGTACTCAGTAAAATGTAAATGCGGAAATTCTTAATTTTAGTCGGGCTTTTACTAAACTCGTTGTATACATCATAGGATATCCAAATTTACTTAGTAAAAGCTGATCAATACACGACACATAACATTTAAGCAATAAGCTGCGTAAAAATTTTAATTTTATACACATTATTGAAACAAACTACTGACATTTATTTAAATTCTTTACCTATACAAAATAAAAATGCTTTTTAAGTTGTACATTTTTACTGGCAATCACACCTCAAAAATGTTTGATCGCAACGATTAATAACAATTATTTTGCGAAAATAAATTTACGACTGCAATGTGTAGTTACAATATTATATGTGTAGATAGGTAATAATAATTTACCTTAGGACTTGCCATTTTATCGGGTTTAAGATTAATATTATATAACTTTTATCATGATATAACTTAGTAATAGCTGAATATATTATATTGATTGGTGGTACTAATGGATACATTATCGCTTAAATATGGTTTTATTTGGTACATGTTCAGTCTGCTTGGATTTTACGTGATAGGCGGATCCATTTGTATAACGGTGTAATAGGAGTTGTGCACGTAGTCTTTATACTGAATTGTGTTTAATTAATGTAATTTTTAATTATATTTATTTTCATTGTTAATTTGACTTAAATATGGCTAATATAGAAATGTTTTATGACGTTTTAAATCCAATAGTTGAAAATAAAGATTCTAGTATTCATTTTTATTTAACACGTGAAATGTACAATGCGTATTTACAAGAAATGGAAAAAGCGAAAACAATCGCTGTCAAAAAATCAAACTACTATCGGAGATGTTCGTTGTATTGGGAATGAAGACAAACTTATTTTTCCAGTGGAAAGTGGACCTGAAGATATTCGTATGTAATGACGAACTTTTTGATATTATACATGCAGCTCATAATATTGAGACAGGACATGGTGGTAGGGATCGGATAAATCATAGACTAAAAAAAAATTTAAAAATATTAATTATTTATTATTAACTTTTGTTCTGTTATATATTTAAAAGGCCTTTTTATCAATTTAATCATAACATCATACATTTTTAAGTTAGGTAGTATTTAGTAGTTATTAAAAAAACAAAAAAAAAAAAAACTTAAAATATAGGTACAACAGAACAAACACAGATTTTCGTGGTACACCCAAGTATAATATAACATTTTAGAATTATTATTTGTATTAAAATAATCCTACAATTGTAATATAAGTTATAAAATAGAGTATAATATAATAAAATAGCTATAAATTATTACTATTTTTTGAATTAGGTATAAAATGATTACCATATGAGGCAATGTTTGGGTGTACAATGAAAATGGGACTTGCTATTTCGAGCATACCGAAAAATGTGATAACAGAACTCATTAATAAAGATGACCTTGAAGACTCTAAAATTATAATTTCCAATGAGAACGAGTAGACGAATAATACTGAAAAAACCAATGGGGATATAGACATTGATCATAACCGAGAGAAAAAAATCGATATTGAGATCTACAAAAATAAAGAGGTAGATACAGAAACAAAAATAGACAACGATGAAAAAACAATTTTATCGAAGAAAGATAAAAACGAAATAGTTGATGAAAAAATATTACTCGAACGTGCTACTAAAATTAAACGACAACGAGAAGCTGCAAGCTCTGGAAAAACAAGCGAAAAAAATGAAAACAATATTAAATAAAAACTTTCCTGCTGCATTAATTGGTCAAACAGTGCGAGTGAAAATTCCAGATTTCGACCGATGTAAAATTGATTCTTGCACATTATTGGCTGTAGTTGTTGAAATTATTGACGAAGAATTTTATCGATTAGGATCTAAAGCTGGGACATTGAATCACTTATTCACTAAAAATTAAAAATCAATTTACTTTATGCGAAGAAAAATGTATTCCAATATCCGATGTTCCAAATACAATAACAATAGCATAGGTACGCCAAGCTGTTGCTTAACTTTCACTATCAGGCGGCCAAGGATTTTTGAGGTGTGATTGCCAGAAAAATTGTAGGTATAACTAAAAAATGCAAATATCGCTAGTCAAATGTATTATGTAATAGCATGTGCCATAATAGAATATGTGCAAATAAATAAAAATTTTAAATAATAAAAATTTAAATAATTATTTCTAACTACCCACCAATTTTACTAATTTTTATGAACAAACAAATAATAATTCTGTTTTTAAATGATTTTTATTTTGTATAAAGAATTAAAATAAATGTCAATAGTTTGTTTTAATAATATATAGTTATAATTTTTACGCAGCTTATCGCTTAAATATTATGTGTTGTGTATTGATCAGCTTTTACTAAGTCAGTTTGTATATCCTAGGATGTACACAACGTGTTTAGTAAAAGACCGAATAAAATAAAGAATTTCCGCATTTACTGAGTACAAACAGTAAAACCTTGCATTAACTAGTAAAACCTCGGTTTACTTAGTGATCGGTAATTTACGGTAACACACATATATATATTTAACTATATAAAATATACACAGACTAGATATACCTAACTATACAGACTAAACTCTGTAACTACTTATCAGATCTTCTTGTATATCTAATATTCTTATTTAATATATTAAATTCTTGTGTCACAATGTTAGTTACCATACTCCTCCGAAACGGCTTGCCAGATTTTTATAAAATTTTATATGAATATTCAATAGGTCTGAGAATCGGCTAACTATCTATTTATCATACCCCTAAGTGATAAGGGTTGTCAAGAAAAAAATAAAAATAATATTATTATTAAAACAATAATAGTGTATTATATATGGGTGGCTATGGATTAATCGGGCATGTTTGTTGATTTGTATATTATTTTGTCAATATATATATTATATATAAAATTAATGTTTTGTGTATAGATTATACCTCTGGGAAGAAGATAGGCTAATTAAAAAGGGTTAAATTTGGTTTTTTTTATTCATCGGATTTTAGTACGGTTAGGTTTATAGGTTTTTGTTTTAATTGATTATTTTAATCCACTGTAGGTGGAATTAAGTAAAAACGACAAACTTGGTATAACTTTGATACTTTAGAGTTAAATTATACACTTACGTACAAACAGCACGGGGTCCGCGATCTACCGCAGGTAGATTGCTTACCTGATGTCCTGATAATATACTGCTAGAAATCAGAATTTTAATTCCGGGCAACATAAAAGTTATGATAAATCTAGAACATCATACACTGAATGTTGAATGACGCATTGAACAATCAACGCATTTGAGTCAGTTTGTACATTTAACGGGTAACGAAGTGCACGGGATCAGCTAGTATATAATATATATATAAATCTCGTGACTTGTGTCATATATGATATATATATTTTGCTATATATATTTACCCGAATTACCCGTCGTTTCCTGGTCACAGTTAAAAAATAAAATAGTAAATGTATATAAGTATAGTTAAATAAATAATAACAGTTAAATTGTATTACCCGTCGCTACTGGGTTACATTAAGAAAATCAAATAGTTGAATAATTTCATATACAAATAAATATGAGAGATGTATAATACATCGTTATAATAATGTGCAATTAATGTATAGGAAAAACATAGAATGGAAAATAATTTAATTTCTTAAGCTTTAATTACATTTATAGATACTATATAGATAGGTATAGGTACGCAAGATATTTATACACGAAAACTAAAACACTATAATGTCCTGCGTAGACAGGGCCAGAAAAAAATAAATTACACTTTATAGCACCTGAACCATAATCTACAAATTCATTAAGGTCTTTCGATTTATACACACGAAATGTATGCCCTGGAGAAAGTCGACTAATGCATTCAAGTTCGACGTGACCAGCATACTCGGCCATCTATGCTCATCAAATGTACGTAATCATTGTAATTATAAATAGGTAATCTATAAGAAATATCACCAATGAAATAGTATATTGTGTGGCAAGGGCGGGAAGTGAGCCATTTCAGTCGCGGGCGTCGTGTGCGGCACGAGCCGTAGGCGAGTGCCGCATTTCGCCAAAGACTGAAATGGCCTTCCCGCGCGAGTCACACATACTATTTTTTGTCACGCCCTTGCGTTCATGGAAAAGGTTATGCAGAGATCTACGCAACAATTATAGACTATTCTACAAAATATGTTTAAATGTTGATGCGTCATGCAAGGAGGTTATACTATACATTTAAGATGTAACCAAAAGTTTATGTTTTGTAAGAACCGTGGTAGGTATACATTTTAGTTTCTGGTTGTGCAGGGGATACGCGCCCGGCGGCCGGCACTTTTGGGGATTTCTTCTTTTCCGCCCGGCACTTTTGGGGATTTCCTCTTTTCCGCCCGGCACTTTTGGGGATTTCCTCTTTTCCGCCCGGCACTTTTGGGGATTTCCTCTTTTCCGCCCGCTGGACGGAAAAAGGACGCTTTCGAACGCTTCAACCGTGGTCGAAAACCAAACTTTCGGTGCAGGCGTGACAAAAAATTCTTTATACACTTCCCAATCATTTATCACCAAGTTAACAACTCTCAATCGAATATTTCCATCACCTACCATGGGAATTAATTGATATTCCATTTTAAATGTATATTAATAATAATGATAATATATAATAAAAATTGTAATGAGTCCGGCGTTCTCTGCTGTACGCGAAATGACGAGATCGAAAATAGTTGGGTTTTTATTCATCGACGACGACGACGACGACGTGCACACTGCACACTGCCACAGAATAAAAATATATAATAAATGTACACCGCCGCCGACGACGACGACGACGACGACAATGCTACAGCACTGCAGTTGTAGACATAAGAGTAGTGGGGGGTTATACCGGCAGCGGTCGGCGTCGTCAACGAATGCTGCTATGTAACAACTAACCAATACGGCAAACTCATTACTTCTAACAACCAGTGGCGACTCGTGTATATGTGCACAAGTGCACGTGAACTACCTGCCCAAACTCAAGAAAAATTGAAAACATAAATCATAATGATACAACTAAGTACCTAGGTACTTATGAGGATGTCAGCGCACTATTCGTTTTCTCTCTCAGGCCCACGCGCAACATAGACAAAACGCATTTAGATACGCAAAATCATTTTTTCTATGCGTTTAAGTAATCTTAGAGTAAAGTCACCTATTACAAAAAAGATAGAGAATAATATTTTTGAGGGAATGACCTATCGATTTTATATTTTATTATTATTTGACTTTGTATTCGACTTTCAAAATAAATAAAAAAAATGTTGTAAATTTAAATGATGTTTAAATTGTTTGAGACAATATTTAGACAAATCGATATGTCATTCCCTCAAAAATATTATTCTCTATATTCTTTGTCATGGGTGACTTTACTCTAAGATTACTTAAATGATTTTGCGTAAATGCATTTTGTCTATGTTGCGTGTGAGCTAGAGAGAGGAAACAAATAGTGCGCTGAAAGCCTCTTATAGTGTTATTAAGATTATTTTTAAAAAAGGTGGGTAAGTGGATGTCGCTCTGGCTCTGCTGTATAGTAGGTTAGAAGTGGGTCACTGTATAATGGACAGTATTAAATTTGAATTCAATGATATAATATCACTGTATAAGAATTTAAAACTGAAAATGTCCGTAAACAGCTCAAAAAGAGTCAAAATATTTTCAAAATTGTATGGTGTATAGGAAATGCTAATATAAACATTCAGTAAAATTTTCATGTATCTGCAGTTATTCGTTTTTGAATTACAACAAAATAAGGAAATCGCTACATGAGAAATCGAGTTAATATCCATTGTTGTAAAAATTTGAATTTCAAACGATCATAAAAA
>NC_042493.1:112920927-112921729 GCF_005508785.2 Acyrthosiphon pisum
TATTTCATGATTATATAACTCTCTTTTAAATATACAAAATTAATTTCTAATTTTCTATTTATTTAGCTATACCCTTGATTATAAGTACGTACTAGCGGGGCAACGTGATTGCTAGCGATTACCCCCCCCCCCCCCCCGAAATAACAATCTTAATTTTTAAATAGAATAACAACATATTTATTAGGTAGGTAATATTATAAGTAATAATATTTCATAGCCTGTCGAAAAATAGCAATAACAAATACGAATATTTGACATTATCTATTATCATCGTTTATTTTTTGTTATTTCGTTTATGTATATCTGTGGGAAAATAAAATAATAATATTATGCTGCCAGACGCCCAGCCGGCCAGACTGGCAATAATAATTGTTTATCAGTTAATATGAAATATTATGAATGCTATTTATAGGTTGGTTAATAATTATTGGTCTATACAGTATACTTTATTCGAGAGTTATGTTTACGTATTACGTTGTCGTTGATAGCATTGTCGGCGGCAGACGCTGAATCATTCGCCATTTCGCCGCCTTGCAATCGAACATCTTAATTATTTTCCTTTGTCCATGATTATAAATTATAATAATTAGTAAAAGTACTGTACTTACAATATTTTGACTTTTGAATTAAATAGATACGGTAGTAATTACAAATTACTATACACTATATATAGTATATTAGTATATAATTTATTGAATATTAATTTTTAAATAATGAATTTTAAAGAAAAACTAAAAAATATGTTTTTGATGCCGAAAAAGTAAGTACAATTTCACATTAATATTTTATCAATTTAAAAAAG
>NC_042493.1:112921829-112923302 GCF_005508785.2 Acyrthosiphon pisum
GATCGATTCACTCCAATTTTTAAGCTAACAGAGTTTATACGTGATCTGCTGAGCGTAAATTTGCTGTTACGTAGGTACTTGTAAGACGGAGACAATTAATATCTGTGTAGCATCCACTAACGAAATTCTATATAATACAAATTTTTTTATGGTCCATGAGATTTCATAATATGTATAAGTTTCACTGTAACTAATCGTAATATCATTAAGAGACTATTGCAATGCCTCCGTGTCCGTGCAAACCATGTGGTCCGTGTTCAGAATATTCTCATTATTTACCAAACTAAATAATATTATTTACATAAAGCGATTTCACTAATCACTAATACCCACATTTTTATAACCACCTAACCAACGTTGGATTCGTTGAATATTTTCAATTATAATGTATATGTAGTACTTGGAAATATGTTAACTATTGGTTAGGTACCTTAGTACCAACATGTATGGTTTATACGGAATAATGAGACAGTGTAATACCACCTTTAGTCATTAGTCATAAGTCATAACCATTCAATATTTCATTTCAATTTGCCAATATAGCCAATGTTCACTGTTCACACTACCTAAATCATATTATTTATTCCTACATTTTCTCTTACGTCGTAGTTAATGTTAAACAATATACTGAATCTTTGAATATAATATACATATAATATATAAAAATTTACAATTGATACATAGTGGTTATAGTTGTGTAAATTTTACCGGATCTCCGCTCAGAATCGAATGGAATAAAATAATCATAATATAATGATAAATTACCTTTAAGCTTTAGTTTTATGAGGATGCGTTAGTGCAATATATTTTGTTTTCTCTTTCCAACTCACGCGTGACTTAGACAAAACACATTCACGGACAATATTGTTTTTAACGATGTTTGAGTGATCTTAGAGTAAAATCACTTATTACAAAAATTATAGAAATTATTTTTGAGGGTTTGGTAGGTATATCCATTTGTCTAAATATTGTCTTAAAACAATACCTATAATCCTTTGAATTAAATTGTATTTTTAGATTCTGAATGGAGCGAATGAATGTATTGTGTTTACTATTTACAACGATGTGTGCTATTTTTTCTGTCTGTCATCAATATTTATGGTACCTAGTAAAAGTTATCTGGTTTTCGACATCATCTTCTTTTCTGATAGAAAAGTGACTCTAGTTGATACTAATTGAGAGGTTAAAAGGTTTAGAAGTAGTTTTTGAAAGCGTATAGAAAAACAAAAAAAAACAAAATATGGTCATTTTTACCCAAAACCAATTTTCAAAAATCGATATTTTTTTGTGTGTAACGCAAAAACTAATATCCACGTAGCCACTTAACTTGAAATTTTTACCAAATATTAATATTAGTGTTTCCAATGTATTAAGAGGACGTCGCACCCGCATATGTTGTCTCTTACATACGTACGTTATAGCATTAATTATACATAGTATAATCAATGGTTATAGCAAATTTTCGTTTGCTAG
>NC_042493.1:112923352-112924730 GCF_005508785.2 Acyrthosiphon pisum
CAATATTTTTTGGGCGCAATTTTTAGTTAATTTTTACTTTTAGTTTTCATAATTTCATAATTCTATTTACCTAAATTTATATTTTATATTATTTTTTTTTCGTATACAACTTGCATGAAACTGGATAATGGCTCACGTAGTCATGTCGCAGTAACGTTTTAATTTATAAGCTATAATAACCTTGCCGTTTGAGTTAAATTCTGCGACCAGCGCGCGCCGCGTTGCGCCGCCACCGCTAGAGGTTCAACATCGACATTCGACAAGGCAGTTGCCGGCGTTGCCAGTGTTAATGCATAGGAGGTGGTATACGGGTATGCGGCGTACACACGTACAATATTGTGAATGGCGCATGCGCAAAACGCCAGCCAAGGCAGTCAAATATACTGCCTCGGGCCGCCGGGTTCATTACTACATTGCATAAAGCCACTCCACTAGCTAGGTGGGGGACAGCTCGCACAGTGCTTAGTAGTTAGTGGAATGACCCGCCTCACCCCGCATCCGACACCACAATATTAGAATACTGGAATTAATTCTGGAAATCAGGTTTCTTGATAAAGTAATTAATAATAATAAATATTGCAACGACGCGCAACGCTGGCACTGTCGCCGTCTCCTGTAAAGTGCATACTGCATACTGCTCAGAAATTTGCTAATCGATTACGATTATAGAGACTAGAATGCTCACATAAATCAAGGCGAAAAATGATTTAATTATTGTACAAGTGTACAAATGTACCTATGCAAAATTGTATTAATATTTATTTGTTTAGTTGGTATAAAAATACCTAAATACAATTTTTATAGTTTTGTTTTAGTTCATGGAACATTACTCCCCCCCCCCCCGTGGGAGCACGCCAATGTACGGGGCGCTAGTGTTGTTATGCCTAGGGGCGGAAAAATGGTAAGTCCGCCTCTGCATAAAGGGATTTCACTAATCACTAATACCCACATTTTTATAACCACCTAACCAACGTTGGATTCGTTGAATATTTTCAATTATAATGTATATGTAGTACTTGGAAATATGTTAACTATTGGTTAGGTACCTTAGTACCAACATGTATGGTTTATACGGAATAATGAGACAGTGTAATACCACCTTTAGTCATTAGTCATAAGTCATAACCATTCAATATTTCATTTCAATTTGCCAATATAGCCAATGTTCACTGTTCACACTACCTAAATCATATTATTTATTCCTACATTTTCTCTTACGTCGTAGTTAATGTTAAACAATATACTGAATCTTTGAATATAATATACATATAATATATAAAAATTTACAATTGATACATAGTGGCTATAGTTGTGTAAATTTTACCGGATCTCCGCTCAGAATCGAATGGAATAAAATAATCATAATATAATGATAAAT
>NC_042493.1:112924780-112926424 GCF_005508785.2 Acyrthosiphon pisum
ATTATACGAATGAATGAACATCAGTACGTGTTGTTTATCACGGTGTTCGCATATCACGTTATTCGTTATTACTTATTTATTAACCTAGTGTTGTATGCCAGTATTTTTAAAAATTAAGTTGTTATTTATTTATTTATTTATCGGGTTTATATACCTACTTATTTTTTAGTTTTTATTACCAAAATTGCAATATGTTTTATGATTTTTCAAAAATAATATAAAAATGTTGCTACATAGTTATTATACATATATACATATATTTAAGCATATTTTGACTGCATATTTTGATAATTTTTAGTGCAACAAGTCAAGTTCTGAACCTTTAATTTATTTATATATGAAAACTGTAAAAACTTGGTTTTAATCTATACTTAAAACACCCCCCCATTTCATAATCCTGGCTACGCCACTGATGATAATACTATAACTGGCCTATGATACGATGATAGTCACAAAATCGTATATTATTGCAAAGATTAAATATATAGGTGAATAAATAATTAACAAGGTGAATTCGTTAGATAATAAAAAAATAATTAATTTAGACGGTCATACTGAATGCTGGAATAACTCAATATACATACATACATACATAAACGCACTCGTTTTGAATGGCAAAAATATTGTCGAAATGCATACTGGCATGGACGTTGTGCATTGGATCCTCTTGTGTGGGAGACAAGCGTGGAAAATGTGTATTGAGACTTCTCTGGAATAACACTGACGATGAGTCGAATCCATGTGGTCCTTATATAATATGATTTTGGAGTGATCTCTTCTTCTGATGTGCGTCGATTAATACGTGATATTAAAGTATTGATATATTTTATTATTTTGTGCGGTGCGACCGCTGGTAATTTATTATTGTTTTTACCAAAATGTCTTGACCGTAGAGCTGTAGAATATTATATTTTATGTGTTGCATGTGTCGCTGTGTGTGTATAAGGAACCATGTGGTCCTTATATAATATGATTTTGGAGTGATCCCTTTTTCTGATGTGCGTCGATTAATACGTGATATTAAAGTATTGATATATTTTATTATTTTGTGAGGTGCGACCGCTGGTAATTTATTGTTGTTTTTACCGAAATGTCTTGACCGTAGAGCTGTAGAATATTATATTTTATGTGTTGCATGTGTCGCTGTGTATGTATAAGGAATGCGTATAGATATATAAGTGTATGTATATAATTCAGTGGAGGCTCGTGTGTATGTGCACAAGTGCACATGCACTACCTACCCAATCTCAAGAAAAATTGAAAACATAAATCACAATAATACAACTAAGTACCTGCTATGTAATTAGGATTATTTTCAAAATATAAAAATGTAAATTCAGAATATAAAGAAAATAATAATATAATAATATTATATTTAATATTTGGAGTGGGTTATTTCGACTGCTAAACGGCCGTCCGCGAAGGAACCGTATCGGCGTGTATTATTATAGTATACTATTATAGTGGCAGTACTGCAGTTGTGCACACAATCGTTGTGCACATTTGTACAGTGTAAAAAATTAAAGCAAGTCGAAACACGCAGCCCGCGTTATAATGGAATTGGTGTGCACATTTGTTTGTGTGCACATGACCAATTAAATTGTTTTCAGCGAATTATTTTCGACGTCGCGTCGCAGCAGCGTC
>NC_042493.1:112926662-112934654 GCF_005508785.2 Acyrthosiphon pisum
CAAAACATTAATCGTGACAATCGTGTTTCTGTTTTTCATCGACGACCGACATTAACGTATATTAATATTATATTATTATTATTTATTCGTGTATTTTTTTTGGATGTGCACTACTTCATTAAAAACCCACGAGCCGCCACTGGTATATATAGTATATATACCGGGTCACCCTCACTCCAGACGGGCCGTCGTTATTAGTTATTCCGTGTTTTTATTTAAGTATAGAAATATAATATATTATAACAGTTTAAATGGAAATCCCCTTATTTTGTGGGTGATTCTCATTAAAATGTTGATGTATCTAAATCAAAATTCTAACAAGTAGTTTCTGAGCTCATAAAATGTTCATACTAAGGATGATGATCCTTAAATAAGGTGCTCAAATTATCGTTCGATCAAATTTGACAACGTCGGAAAATAAATTAAATATTTTCAATATTCTCAATTGTGTAACCAAAAATAATGTTCTCAATCGTATTTTACAGGCTCCAACGTCATTATATTATAGGTACATTCCATAATTATTTTTCAGTTTATATATTCAAACAACTAACAAATATTATACCTACCAAGTACCAATACTATTTAATCTAATATTTACAACATCTTATTAACACGTACCATAATATACTATTACATTTTTATGTCCCTACCTCGCGGGCCTATAACTTTCATTAAGTTTTTTTTCCTACAAAGCCGAGTACTATAGACAATATAGTCACTACTACTAAACCTGTATGCTATTGCCTATAGTATTATAATCAAGATTTTCAAGAAGAAAAATTATATACGTATCGATAAGGACTATTTACGAACCGCCTCGTATCGGAGTCTGAGTCCGATACGGCTCGGTACGTATCGCTTGTAACTTGTAACTTTTTGAACGCTCAAAATCGATCCAATACCTTTCGATGCACTCCAGTGGCGTAGCGTGTGCGTATGCTGTGTATGCATTGCATACACTTCACAAATTGAAAAAATATATTTTTTTTTTATATTAATAATTTAATAATATGTTTATAAAAAAATGTTTGATTGTACTAATTTAATATTTTATAATATTATAATATTTTCTATACCTATTTTCTATCTAAGTTTTACTGTATAATATACTAAGCTTATAATATAATTTATACTAATAAAACCTTTAGTACCTACCTAGGTAAGTAGTAGGTACTCATAGGCGCAAATAGCGTTTGGGATTTGGGGGGGACTAAAGCTTTATTTTGATAATATTGAATAAGCTTAAAACAAATTGTAAGAAATGTTTGGGGGGCTATGGACATTTTTGGGAGGGCTTAGCCCCTAAAGCCCCCCCCCCTATTTGCGCCTATGGTTACTAAACTAAATGAGACCGATCCTTACCTTATATACCATCCCCTGCATATAGATGTTAATGTACCTAGAGATATTAATGTAGTGATTAGCAGTGGCGATGACTCTGATAATGGTCATGCTCATTTATCATAATTTATTATAATTCTATATTCTTTGTAAATAAGTTTTAATTTAATTAATATTAATTAGATTACTGAGCATGCCTTGAGTGATTAGTACCGCGGCTAAAGTTCTCGGAATAACAGTGATTTCACAGTGATAATAAACGTCGTATAGATTGCGCACTCAGCTACCGCATGCTCTGTCAGTAAATGTTACGATAAAGATAAATACAAAATATATAAGTATAGCAGAAATAGATGACATTGTTGTTATACCTACATTATGATTTTTTTTAAATACGTAATATTATAATATTGTTGACAAAATAATGTTTGTATTTTTATTAATTACGTTTTTAAAAAGACAATATTCACCACTGGATATTAGATTATAATATTTGCAATTACGCATTTTATTATATGAAAACTTAGAATAATCAATAAAAAAATATCGACAAAAATATGCGCGTTTTTTATGTTAGTAGTTTGTACATAAACTACTGATAGTCGTAAATGACAAAATGCAATTAATAAGATGTCAAATTTGATAAAGTATTCGCAATAGTTGTAGCTAAGGTCACAGTTTTAAAGATGTTTATTAGTTATTTATGGGGAAAAAAAATAATACTATTTTGCTAATTATTTTTTGATACCTTTTATTGAGGTACCCAGGGATGGGCGAGATACTCAAAAATCAGATACTAGACACTTGGATTTGAAGTATCGAGATACTAGGTATTCGATACTTAAATTTTAAGTATTTAGATACTCGATACTCGATAGGTACATTAGAAAAAAAATAGCCATAGTCTATATTTTATTTATACACAATTAGGTAGGTTGTGAGTCTAGGCAAATGCATTTAACTTTAAAATTCCAAATATTAGTTAAGTATAAATATATTATAAAAATTCAATCGTTAAATTAAATAAATAAATAATAATAAAAATAAATTATAGATATCATCATATTGAATAGTATATTATGACATGACAAAAAACGTTAAATGCATTTAACTTTAAAATTTCAAATATTAATTAAGTATAAATATATTAGTGTTCATTAATTACTTTATGGCCGTCATATGTCACGCGAAAGGTAGGTATAGACTATACAGACATATAGTCTACAAGTACGAATAGTATGATGCACTATGCACTTTGTACAGTCTTATAGATTACGGATATGGATATCTAATAATATAGGTACGGACCACAGACGTACCTACGGTAAAGACATAAAGTTTCATTCAACGTGTAGGTATGTGTGGACGTGTGGTGCGTCACAGTACACGGATATAACTTAATATGGCTAATAGGTTGAAAAATAATTTCGTTCAAGTTGTAGGTACCTACTGCAATTAAATTATGGATTTATAAATTTAAATCACCGCGCATATTATTTTACACATATTATAGTATTATACTAAAACATAGTCAAACAGTCACGGTTGGTAGATAGGCGAGTAAAAATAATCCTAAACAATTATTTTTTTTCAAATTATCGCACTAAATTAGTATCGAGTATTTTTGACAAAATTATTTTGCACACGCTGGATGTCTAACATATATATTTATTGTTATTGTACATTTGTTGTGTTATTTAATATTATAACAGCACAATTTCTACATTAGCATGTTAAAATGTATTTATATATTGACACACGCCGCTCACGGTCACGCGCTCGATATTATTATCTACGCGCTGTATACACGGTATCGTCGCGCCACTATTACTACTACACCTATAGGTACTGTATACGCGGTACTATCGATATTATTATTAAAGCCTTCCGCACACTTTTATTTTTATTAGCACGTCAAGTGCGATTTGAGGTAAACCAACAAGAAAAGGATATTCGTTATAATTATATAGTGTCAATCGCATGACTTGTTTTGATCTGTTTTCAATTTTTTTTCAATTTAAAAAAAAAAAAAAAATGTCTAGTTCGACTAGTTCGAGTGATAAAGAAGATATTGTTGTGTACTATTGGTACAAAAAGACGCAAACAAAAAAGAAAAAGAAATATTGGGTCCATCCTTATATTGAGAAAAATATCAACTGTCGAACTTTTGTAGAATACTCAACCATACTCAATCAAATTTAAAATTATTTGAAATGTACTTAATTAATTAATTAAATAATTATATTTTAAATTAAACTTGATGATGATGTTATATTGTTATACACTTATACATCATTCAAATAATCGTTGTATAATTTAAGAATTCACAAATTAACAATTTATCATCACATTTATTACGTTTTTCTTTATTTGTATTATTATTGTATAGGTACAAATGAGAAAAATAAAATATGTAGTCATGGCTATAATAATAACTATTTATGAATAATATGGACATAAATACCTTTTAATATAATATATTGGCAATAGACCATCGGTTTTGGGAAAGTAAAATAATTTTTCAGTAACTGCTAATTAGTATGAAACAACTTTGTTATTTTGTAATATTAATTCCAATTATTTCTAATCTTTTTTTTAATAATTCGCCATTTCCTCGAATACTGGTCAAATTTAATAACAATACAAATAATTTCTTATTATTTTCGTTAAATTATTAATTAATTAAATCTAGATACAATATAGTTGGTACTTTGAGTATTATTATATTATTATACGTATTTATTTCGTGTGACATTCGTGATCCAAGGAGTCACATGGCTGCAAAATCTGAACTGAATTTAGGGAATAGATACCTACTTCAAAATCAATTTGTAAAAATTGTATTAAGAAAACATAGTAATTTTAATAAAAGAAGTCCTAAATTAAATAATTGTTTATGTTTAAATCATATACATATTCTATAGGTACCTATATATATATATATTATAATTTATAGGTATGCATATATTACAACACCTTAGTTTAATCTATCTATCAATCTATAAATACACGATAAATACTTAAGTACCTACCATATAAATGAATATTATTTATAAAATAAAATAGTTATACCAGGTATTTTGACTTCCGTTGATACTGTTTAAATGTAGGTAAAGTTACTTTTATCGTTTGTATTTGTGTCAAATACTTGTTAGGTGAAATTTTTAGCAGATGTAGATACATAGTATAATAATTTGTAAAATTTAAATACATATTTTTTATTAAGTACCTACATTTTAACGATAATAGAACTTGTGTTTTTATACCAGTATTGTAAAATTATTATTTTGTACAATCATATTAACTACATACCTAGTTGAATGATTGAGTTTTATGGATTTATATTAAAATCATCTCGGTTGTTTAGTTATACCTAACTAGGGCCCGAAACTTGATGCATTTGCATCTTTTTTTCTAATCCTTTCATACGAGGCTCGTCTTTACAGAAATTTGTTTCATGGAATATAGAATTTAATGGTACAATTTTTATTTTGCATTTTTGCATTTTAATGGAATTTATTGCTTCAGTCATTATTTAGTATTTTTGGTGCATTTTATTAATTTTTGTACTTTTTTTTACATTTATTTGCATTTTTCTTGTTGAAAGTTACACTTTAGCGTAACACGTTCAGTTTTCATTAGCTTTTCGATTATCGACGTTCATTATCTTTATCGTATGTTGTCGCAATCTACGATTATTTAATAAGCTGTAGACCAATATTATTTTATGCCCGGTCAATTAGAAAAAATTTCCCAAAAATCGATCGAATTATTACAAATGTATTGTAGGTATAAAACGTAATTATTGTAAAACTTAATTTTTTTAAATGTTAAGTCAATATAAAGTAGTATTTTTGAAGGTTCCTTCGAGAGTAAACATTTTTATAGAACCTATCATAAATACGATTTATGACCTATGCATTGTATAAAACGTACCTTATATATTGTAAAACTTAAATTTTACAAATGTTAAGTTATTATAAAGTAATTTTTGGTATTTCTAAGGTCATTTTTTGATGTTAATGAGTCATTTTAACATTTTTTTTTTGTGTGCATTTTTTAAAGATTTTTAGGTCATCAAGTTCCGGGCCCTAGTGCCCTACTTATAACTTAAACCCATGTCAACCAGAAAACAACCGAAAAACCACATACTTCATTCTAATATTGTTTTTATATTCTTGTGAAGTGTGTGATGTGAATACTATAAACCTATCTATATTTCCCGCATGGTTTTCAATTTCACATTTTTAATATCTAGGTATATCTAAATACTATTTTATAAGTACCTACGTTTATTTATTTTTTTTATTTTATTTTGGGTACCTACATCATATCTTAGGTTTTCAATATCATATTATTATGTATAAATGAGGTTTAATCTGAGACCTAGTTATTATTAACGATTGGTAACTTTTTAAAATACATTATTTTATTTTGTTACTCTACTACTTCATCATGTCTATAATTATAAATAAAAGAAATAATATAGAAAAGTTAAATTTCATGAATGGATTTGTAATTTTTTTTTGTATCCTAGTTTATTTCAATATGCAAAGAACGCTAATGTGATATTTTATGCATAACATGTATGTTTTGGTATTGATAAGTTCTTGATAATAACAATTCAAAAATCTATTTCTAAAATCATAATTTACTAAAATATACAACATGTATCTAAATTAAATCATTTTAAAATCACCTTTAAAGTAGAATAGTAAAGTAACTCATAATATTTTTAATTATGTGGCAACCCCAATATCCAAAAATGTAATGTTATTATAAATTTAAGAAATCAAGACTTTTATATATGTATTACCTATTAAGTAAAATTTTCAACAACGGTTAAAACAATTAAACATTTGTTATGTATTTGAAATTTCTTTATAAGCATTTTAAGTTTAAATAATAATATAATTATTATTATTATTATAATTTCACTTTTATTTGAATACTTTAAAACTGTATAATATTTGGTTTTAGTA
Organism: Acyrthosiphon pisum; assembly: GCF_005508785.2. Classification (NCBI taxonomy): domain Eukaryota; kingdom Metazoa; phylum Arthropoda; class Insecta; order Hemiptera; family Aphididae; genus Acyrthosiphon; species Acyrthosiphon pisum. The sequence goes on from NC_042493.1 coordinate 112,932,989, forward strand.
CAAATTTTAAATGTCCTGTTAATATTCATTTGCTTTTCAGTAATAAAATATGATAGTGGAAAATCCAATTGATGTAGGTAACTCACAAAAATACAATTTTCAGGAGCGATTAAAATGTTTATGGTTTGAGTGTTTATGTAACTCGAGGAAAAATGTTTATTATGCCATTGTAATTACCAGCTAAAATCTCTATTTTATTTCTTGGTGTAGGTAGCATGATTTGGTCTTTCCATCATGAAATATTTTTTTTAAATTTACAATAAGGTCTGTCAAGTGCGAATTAAAATATTCCCAACCGTGTAAAATAGTTTTCAGTTATATTTGATATATAAAACAAGTTTAATTAGAAAATTTCATTTTATATACGCAACTACGCAAGTTAATCATTTATTAAATTGGCACTGATCTAGCCTACAATAATATACTGCTAAGTTGAACTACCTTGCCTGCAATCCAACAAAATTCTTAATGTTTTGAACCTATATAAAATACAATTAAAGGAACAGATAAGCTATGTAGGTATGTTCCCTAACATACAAAATACTGTTATAACAAGTTCTACTTATCAGTTACATTACTTAAAACTTCTGTACTTCAGAATCAATGTTAAACTCATAATTAATTGTCCTAGATAATATGAAATACACAAAATTTTGTGTTTGTTCATAATACAATTAAGTATTTTCCGTCAATTGGTACAATAATTAATATTATAATATAATGATTTGTATATTTTCTAATATTATATACCATTTATCATAAGAACACTGTAAACATTCAACAGTTACCAGTAAAACCATTTAATTTTATTTGAATAGATAGTTAAAATTTTAGACACATCTGTGGCAAATTCCACACTACATGATTTTAATTATTAATCATTTTTCTATATTAGCCATTAGATACAATTGAACACTTGTTAGTTTTTACTTATTATGCAGTTGTAATTTCTTTAGAAACATTTTAAGTTTAATGATATTATAAAACTTTGGTAGGTACTCTCAACTTTTACTAAAATAGACTTTAAAATTTGATTATAATCAGTTTCAGTTGACATTTCAGCCATATCTCTGAGGCAAATCCCATAGGTACCATATTCAATTATTTTGAGTATTTTAAATGTCCTTTTAATATTCAATTGTTTTTACGAGTAGAATACCATTATGGAAAAGTCAATTGCTTTAACTCACAAAAATATAATTTTCAGGAATTATCAAATTGTTAATAGTTTGAGGGTGTATGTTACTTGGGAAAAATGTGTATTGATATTTTATTAATAATTGATAAAATATTAATACACATGTCTTTATCATTACAGTTAAAATGTCTATTTTGTGTTGGTTACATAATTTTTGTCTTTCTACCATAACAATATACAATATACATATATGAAATTTATAACTGTATCAGTCTAGTGAAAAATGAAAATGTACAACAGCCTTCTAAGTTCTATTATTTGATGTATAAAATAAGTTAAACTAGAATATTTCAGTTTATATGTATGTTAAATCTGCACTGATCTACCTTACGATAATATACTGGTTACCGATGAAGGTTGTACTAGGTACCTCACCTGTGATCCAACAAAATTCTAAACGTTTTGAACCAGTATAGAATATAAATAAAGTAATAGTTGAGCTGTGCAAGTACATGTCTGTTACTAAAC
>NC_042493.1:112934754-112935853 GCF_005508785.2 Acyrthosiphon pisum
TTACAAAATACTGTTCTTGGGTCTTATAACAAGTTCTACTTATCACTTACTGTTGAATTAACTAGGTACTTATGTACTTTAGACCCAATGTCAAACTCACAATTAATAATTGTCCTAGATAATATGCAATATACAACATTTTTTTTTCATAACACTATTAAGTACAATAACCACAGACATAATATAATATCATTTAAATTCTTTCCAAGAACATATTATGTACAATTTATGATAAAAATAATGTCAACAGTTAGCAGTAAAACCATTTACTTTTATTTAAATAGACTTTAAAACTGTATAATTTTCAATTTCAGTTAAAATTGTATAGATATAGCTGTGGAAAATTCCATACCATATCTATAATGTTTTAACACTGTTTATGCATTATAAATGTCCAATTAATATTTAATTGTTTTTCAGTAGTATATCATTGTGGAAAAGCCAAATGATGTAACTCACAAAAATACAATTTTCAGGATCTATAAAATGTTAATAGTTTGAGGTTTCACGTAACTTAGGAAAAATGTGTATTGATTGTGTCTTTATAATTATCAGTTAAAATGTATATTTTATGTGGGTCACATCATTTTGTTTTTCACTATCTGATCAACAAATACGTTATCGAAATGTATAACTGTATCAGTCTAATGGAAATTGTAATATTTCCAACCGTGTAAAATAGATTAAAATGTTGTGTACAAAATAATTAATTAGAATATTTCAGTTTATATAATATAATAATATACTGGTTACCATTGAACTTCCTCGTCTGTGATCCAACAAAATCCTAAACGTTTTGAACCTGTATAAAATATAATTAAAGTAACAGATGAGCTAGTATGTAGGTGCGTCCATTACTAACGTACATAAATACTTTTCACGTGTCTTGTAACAAGTTCTACTTATCACTTACCTACCGTTGACTTCACTGGGTACCTACTTCTGTACTGACTTAATATATAATAACATGATTTCTATTATTTCCAAGAATAATATATTACATACCTACTTATATAGCTACCATTTATCATAACAACACTTTATTCAACAGTCGCCAGCAACACCATTATCAGTTATAAAAATCTATTATACCTACATA
>NC_042493.1:112935953-112937375 GCF_005508785.2 Acyrthosiphon pisum
ATATTATTTTATTTTATGCAAAGTAAACCACTTGTTTTATATAGGTAATTAGAACTAATTAATATTAATATAATATGATAATAAATTATAAAAACGGATGATCATTGGTATCAAATTGGTTTTTATTAGGCATAGTTGGTAAAAACAATAACGTGCCGTTATTACAGCAGCAATATGAGACACGAAATACGACCTACACGGTTCAAAATAACACGTAGGTAGTTATAATAACTACGTACAGTTACTTTAATCCATCCGGCGTCCGTGTGTCGATCGAGGTGTCGTCTCATTCCGGGGTTGGCGACCGAACTCTAGAAATCGTATCTCCTATCCGTATCATCAGGTTCATTATGCTTTCCCAGTGGTCCATCGCCGTGGTTCCGTCGTCGTAGTCGTTTTCCGATTCCGAAGCGCTCTCCGTTTCGGACTCTTCGGCGTTGTCAGTGTGGTTCACGTCCCGGTTAAACGGCACGATGAAGTCGTCGTTGTCGACGTCCCGGTTAAACGGCACGATGAAGTCGCCGTTGCCGACGTCCCCGTCTCGTTCTTCCAGTCTTCGGTCCTCCGACACCATTTTTCTCGGCGGTGTGCGTAAAATATATTATAATATCGCAAAGGACGACTAAGCGCGTAAACAGTGATACGACGCCACCGAGCACAGGGAACTACCGTCTACAACTACGCCGCCGCGGCGAGCTACGCGCGAACGGAAGTGTCCGCCGACGAATCGCGCACGACGCGACGTGCTTGTTATCGATGGTTACGGGGCGGTGGCAGGTGTTCGTACGGTCGCTCGATTGGCCGCGGAAGTCGGTCCCCCTGATAATACGAGCGTTTTGCTCGACGCACGCGCAGTGAGCGGCGAAACGCGGCCGATGTTTTTCGTACACGGCAATGGTAATATTATTAATATTAATATACCATCGCAGTATCATGTCATCCAGCATAATATTATTTTTGACAAATCTGTGAATCACTGACTACACAAATCGTATGGAATAGTATTAATTGTTATTAGTGTATGACACGACAACATCGTTTTGTCTGAATAATGTCTCAAAACGATTTAATATTCGTTTAAGCTTAGAATAGCCATATTTGTTTAGGTATTTGTCTGGGAGAAAAAACAAAAGTTGCGCTGTCGCCTGGCAACGTCCACATTAATAATATATTATTGCTGTCTCCGTCTTAGGTCTTAACCTTACAAGTACGCAACAAAGCAAATTTACGCTCAGCAGTTCACGTTTAACTTCGTCAGTAGGTATAACAATTATAGTGCATCGAACTGTTTTGAAATGTAATGGTAAGAATTTAAAGGATAGGCATTATGTATGTTTGATACTGGGGTTTTTACTATATCTATTTCAGTTTATCAGTGATTTATGAACATTCTTAATTTGCGCCATTTAAAATTGAATAATT
>NC_042493.1:112939182-112941282 GCF_005508785.2 Acyrthosiphon pisum
AACCACCGAACGCTATCGTCTGTTATCGAATTACGAGTCACGACGACGCGACGCGCGACGGTTGACGATGTGAGCTAATCATCCGACGGTGGGAGCGGCGTTGGTGGGAGATGCGCCGACTACGACGAGTTTTGGTCGCCGCCGACTTGCGCTCTCTCGGCGCCCTGAGTATAGTACGTCGTGTTTCATACTTTGCGTACTCACCAGTGGGCGGACTGGGAGAAAAAACAGCTCGGGAAAATCATAATTTTAGAGACCATCAGTATACCTACCAACTATTATATAATATATACAGGTATACTTTTTTTGTAAACATAATATTTAGATTTTAAATTTTTAAATATTTTAATTAATTTATATAAAATAACTATTTTTAATTTTCTTATTCAAAGTATATCTCAAATAATTGTTATGTATATAATTTAAACTACAATCAATTTGATGTGAAGAGGGCTAGAGCGTGATTCTTTTTTAGCCGAAAGCATATAGCTCACGAATTCAATCACTACGCCCAATATAATGTTCTGATAGGTATTAATTCCGAAAGCTGATTTGAACTTGTCACTAAATTATCTATGCTTTGACAATATTTTTTTCTGATTTTTATTTTTTTTTACTTAGAAACTTACTAACAAAAAGAGTAAAAACAGATCATATTCATAATTCAAATTTAAATACATTGATATAGAATATGAAAAATGTGCGACAGTTAAAGCATAGAACATTTAGAGGAGAACTCAAATGTGCTTTCAAAATTTAAATCAGTACATCCTAATGAGCGAAGTGATTGAAGTCACTGGCAATATTTTTTGAAAAAAAATGTTTGTAATTTTATAAAGTAATATTTGGTGACTTGTGCATGAGCGTAGGTTAAATTACAGACATCGATATTCGGTCACTATGATGCCCCTATCCTCATACAACGTGATCGGTAGTCTAGTGATGGTAAAATGCTATTTATTTATAAAATGGCAATGATAAATAGCAGCTATTGCTATTTTTTTCAATATCAAAATAACAAATAGCAAAATAGCAATATCATATCAGTTAACACTTAGCATTTAATGTGACGACGATATCATGAATATCATCAGGGAAGGCAATAGGGAAAATATCAATAAAATAAAATAGCAATCACTGCTGTTATTATTTTTGATTAGCATATGCAGGCAGCAGGCTGCTGTTGCTAATGTAAAATAGCAGTGCTATTTAAACTGCTACTGCTATTTCTTACCATCACTAATCGGTACTATGAATTACACACACTAATATTAATTTACTTTCAACACATTCACAAGACCCGGCCATATAAACTGAAATATAAAATGCCAAATTTTTTCTTAGAAATGGTTTATGTTTAATAATATTACATACTTATTACTCATTAGATAATATTTCAATTTATAATTTCACAATATTAATAAATATATATTTTAAACGAGCAGCGGGCCACTGGGAAACTCCCGGCATCCCGCTCGTCCAGTCCGCCCACTGGTACGCACGTTTTTAGCTGTTCAGCTCACGTATTGTGCGCGCGGCTCTGAAAGAGGCCTTTCCCTCGCCGGTATGGCGCGCACGAACCAAAGGCTCGGTCAGACAGAGAGCGGTCTGCCCGCCGCGGTCAGTGTACCCGTACACCGTATGGCAGATAGCACTCTGTTTGACTGAGCCTTTAGTTATGTCGGCGAGGGAAAGGCGAGGCCTCTTCAACGGCCGCGCGCACAATAATACGCGAGCTGATGAAAATGTGCGCGTACGATACGTCGCGCGACGGTCGCGTTCAGAATTACGTTATTTATATGACCGTTTCACACGGACGCGTCGCGTTTTTGGGAACGCGCGCAAAACGCGTCCTTGCACGCGGCGCGTATAAAACGCACTGTTGAGCCGAGATAAATATAATTTTATCTAGATAAATTATCGGATAATTTTTTTTATATTGGTTTATGGCACTCTCTTTAAGCTCGTAGCATATTATAGAATAGCTTAATAGTATGTTATACGAAAATGTCGATAGTTATTAGTAATAATACTACCTACTAAATAAATTACTTAATTGTCTACCTATAAATTATAATAAATAAAAGCCGTTTAATAAAT
>NC_042493.1:112943014-112949379 GCF_005508785.2 Acyrthosiphon pisum
CACACTATAAAATTTGATTTAGTTGCTGCACTATGTAACTGAAATGCTTGACTTTTGTTTGTGAATCAACGCCTGTTTCCATAGATATTATTTCTAATTGTTCAACTATCCCCACAAAATGTTCACTAAAAATTCGTATAGTTTTATATTTTTCTGACCATCTAGTTTCGCAAAATAAAGGAATTTTTTCTATTCTTTTTCTTCTTTTAGGACTTAACCTAAACAATTTAATATTTGACCTGATACTTCCAGCACAGTTTTGAAAATGCTAAAGTTTATTCAAATCATTTATTGCTAAATTTAGTCTATGTGATGAACAGTGTACAAATACAGCTTTAGGAAATTCATTTTTAATAATTGCTTGGACACCATTATGAATACCTGATATAGCACTACAACCATCGTATCCTTGTCCTACTAAATTGTTTAAATTAAGACCAGAGTTTCTCAAAAAATGTATTATAGATTTTGCTACAATTTTAGCATGCATATCTGTTAAAGCAACAAAACCTAAAAATTGTTCTTTGATTACAGGGTTTTCTGATTCAAATGAGATGTATCTTATACCTATAGATAACTGTTCTGTACCAGAAATATCAGCAGTCTCATCAGCCAGAATAGAAAAAAATGATTGCGATTTCACTAAATAATTTATTATTCTGCTTAAGATTATTTTTCCTGTAATATCAATTATTTCATTTTGAACTCTAGCTGAAATATATTTTGAATTTTTGGGGCTTGATTCTAAATGACTTTGTAAAATTGTATCACCAGCTTCTATTCTAAAGTTAATTAAAGAATTGAAATTTCCTTCATTTGATGTTTTTCCACGCAAAGCAATTTCTTGAGTGCCACAAAATAGTATACTTGAAATAATTGGAAAAATGTTTTTCCTATTATTATCAATTAGTAACTTATGAGAAGTGTTAATTTTATCAAAAACAGTAGTAACTTTGTTAGAAAAAACCTTAATGAAATCAACAGCATTTTCTGTGCATTGTAAGTGTGTCTTAGAAACTTTGTGTTCGCATGTTTTTTTGTGAAAATCTTTATACTTAATACATGGTTTTTTTACAAACTGAATTTGTTTATAAGAATTACCATGACCACTAGATGAATGAAATAGAACACAGAATACACAAAATGGACCTTTCATTTTTTGTGAATAAGATAACCATGGTGAATATGTATTTAACCATTCATGACGAAAACAACGAGCAACTGATGTACTATCTTCCTTGAAACTATATTTAATTTCTGGTGTCCAGATGTTGGTTAATAGTTCATGTTTGGTTTTTTCATCAATAACTATTGTACACGGTAGATTAACAAAGTTCCCAATATCTAACCTACTAAAACTATCATTACCTAAATTACAAGAATTCTATAAATTTGAATTAAATTACATTAATGAAGATGATGTTGTCGGTTTCGATGGTAATTCTGTAACTGGTTGTTTCTCAGAAGAACTATTAAAAATATTATTACTTGATTTATCACTTGGTTCACCATCTTCATTATAAATCTTGCGGGTTTGATTTTATTCTTCATCTTGTTTAGAATTATTATTAATCTTTTTTTTAATATTAAAAATACTAAACATTATCAATTATAAAACTACACACTAAGACACTAGGACTTGTATACTCATAAAAATATTAGCTGAGTAGATGTTAATACGCTGAGTGACACAGTATTTATGAATTATGATGGCCGATGGGTATATCGTATATGGTATAATATAGTAAGTTTCCACGCTAACAGTGAGTCGCGACGCCGACGGTCAACTCCATTTGTCGAAATAATATTATATTATTATATTATTATCAGAAATAGCACCGCTGTGTTGTTCGACATAGCCGTCGCCGTCACCGTCATCATTCGGGAAAAATAATTAATACCAACTAAAAATAGCTACGCAAAATCCAAATATACCAACATTGATTAATGATTATAAATACTAGTAGTATTTTAGTATTTATAATTAATGATACCAATGAAATCACGAGTTCCTACTAAATAGTAAATATTTACATATACAAGTCGAAACAGTGCATCGAAAATACAGCCATAAAAATCCACATGACATTTGTCGACTATGTGGCACTCAACGTTTCAAAAAATGTTTTTAATTTAAAAAAATATTTATTTTATGATATTTTATACTACATAATGGTTATGATAAATTGACCCAAGTAAAAGCCAAGGGGGGGGCAGATGCCCCTACTTGCCCTCCCCCCCTGCGGACGCCCTTGTTGCTATGTGTTTAGTTTTGGAAACAAATGCTAATTTTGATTATATCACTGGTAATATTAGTACAAATTCAAATAATATTTCTAATATTAGTTCATGTGCTGCTGATGTTGAAGATATTATTAAAAATATCAATAGTCCAATAGATACACACAACATTTCAAGTATGTTACAGACATAAACAACATAATTAACTGACTGTTAACTTATACCAAGATAATTACGTTTATAATTATACCTAATATATTAAATAATTTATGTTTAAATAGGTATTGCACATTCTAATGAAGACAATCCGAACACCCTGGTTAATGTAAATGAGTTGGATAATTTTATAAGAGAAGCTGGTGAAGCTGATTTTGAAATGATAGATATTGATAATGAAAATGGTTCTATGTTAAACGATTTGGATGTTAATGGAGATGATATTTTAAATACTTCTCAAACTAAAGGTAAATAATTTTATTATATTTTATGTAAATTATAGAATTTTATACTGTTGTACTAAAATAAATGTGAAACATCTATTTTTAGACCCATAAAAAAAATTGTTAAAGTATACTTACATATTAAGTAGTCTATTTGCTTTTGCATATTGAAGTAATAAACTTGCCAACTATTTTTTTGTTTCATTTGATTTGAAATAATTTATGATTGTATATTTTAAACTATGAAATATGATTTTTGAGAAAAATAATTACTAAATGTTTTTAAATATTTATTTTCAGAAAACTCTCATACTGACAATTATATAAATTTGATTAACATTATTGAAAAAAATTACATACATAAATTAAATACACTAAATTACAAGCATTACAAATCCACATTAAAAAAGTTAATATTGCAAATGGTTCTATTATCTAATTCCAATGCTAAGCTGTGCAAAGGTTTGACAAGTATGGATACCAAACTACAAGCAATATTAAAAGCAGATACTAGAACACGAGCTTTAGCTCTTCCAGTACCAATTATACCTACAGCATTCATCGATTTGTTACCAGTTAAGACTGTTGAACAGTTAGAAATAGCTGAGTCTCTATTATCAGTAGAAAATGAGGATGGCATAATTCTCAAGGAAGACTTAGTGAGTTAAATATATCTCAGCATTGAAAAATTGATTATATGTCATTATTCTTTGTGTTTCAGAAAAGTTTTTTGCATCAAAAAGTTGGAGCGTTGTAAATAAGTGCTGCGGTGAGAGAAGCTTTAAATTGTTGTTTTGACTACTCCCTCTTGTCTATGTACAGCTTAAAAGGCAAAACTAAAAAATGATTTATGGATTTAAAATTATTCTCAGTGATTTACGGTAAGGACTTATTATACTATTCAAATGGATTTATTTAAAAGTATTATTACTATAAATTTAATTTTTAGAATCATTGTCTGTGTTGACGCCTATACTCCGCATAATCGTCAACAAAAATATTATTATAATAGCTAGTAATAGGTACCAGATAAAGGCCTACTATCGCAGTGACGAAACCCGAATGCGCGAACTATATTACATAACAATTAATATGATAATGAATACCGTATCTCACACACGCACACACGCACACACAGCAAAAAGTTCAGTACGTACAAAAACGTCTTAACAAACGCGTCGCCTCTTCCTGTGCGTCTTTTTATATACCGCCAAGTCAAATTAATTTCGTTTTTATTTAAATAGTGCGCTCTGCCTTATAGCGAGCAATATATTATTATCGTCTGTGCGAAAAAATAAAAGCTTTTTGAATTATATAAATATTGCAAACCAACGAATAGTGTGCTCTGCCCTCGGCTCTGCCTAATAGTGAGCGAAGAAAATTATTATTTTTATTGTTATACTAGCTAGGTACATTTTGTTAAATACTGGCCTTTGCATTATAGCGAGCAATGTAACATAGCGGCTCAAATAGTCGAATTATTATTATATTATATGTAATTTATATTTTAATTATTATTTAAATCGTTTATGTATTTGGTACTTTTGTGTGAATTATTATTGTAATTTGTAACAGGAAGTAGGCACACTGGCCAGTCTACACTCCACAAAAAAAACATCTGGGAGTATCAAAATTATTATTTTTATTGTAATTACAAAGCTGTAATTTAGCCATATTATTATTATAATTTATTGAATGGCAAATTCATAATATATTTTATTGTTAATTTCAAACTGTTGTACATCAGCCCATACTATAGGCTTGTTATAATTTATTGAATGGCAGGTTTATAATATATTTTATTGTGATCAGCCATACTATAGTGTAATGAAACGCAATTGGTTGCTAATTATTTATATTTATTTATTTTGAACCAATCTGTTCATCATCTGAGTTTGATACAATATATATATTTTGTATAACAATATTTTCTTTTATATAAATTATATCAATTATACTCCGTAGAGTTTACAATAAAAATAGTTTATCGGGTTTACATAAAGGGGTGGGAATCTGACATTTAACTCACGATTTTGGTTCGGTGGAGATGAGGTAATGTTCCGCTCGGGTTGGCGTACTTACATACAACGACTGCGCGTATAGAGGCCTGGTAATACTTGAAAGTGGCTTACTGGCGTATACGGCTAATAACAATAAATCCACGTTGACTGACAGCGACTGGCTCTGCTCTGGACGGCGGCGTGGCTGTGGACAACGGCAATGAACTAGGTCCGAACGGTGAATGATTCGGATTCCAAATGACGACTGGTTCGATTACGACGACTGGCTCTGCTCTGATGGCGGCGGCGTGTAACGTATCTCGACAGGAAGGTTAGGTTAAGAATTAATCCAGCTGATGAACAGAAGTTTATGTCTGTTTTAGACAATTATCTACGACATGCTCCAAAAGCAATAAATCCTTGATTTAATTAGATTTTTTTTTATTTGTTATACTATTGTATAAATATAATTATAATATACAATGTTAATTTGTTAGTTATGTCTTAATAGAAAAACAGGTGTTACAATTTTAGTTTCAATAATCTTTTATGTTAATTATGTATTATTAAATACAGAAGTACCTACCTGTTACAATTTTTATTTTGTTAAAAGTTTTTACTAAATTTATATATATAAGTACAATGTTATTTAGTAAGTTATCTATAACTTTTCACTTTTGTATATTTAAATAAAATCAAGTTTTTAAAAATATATTATGAATTAATCGTGTTTTAATATACGTATACAACTATCTTTTTATTTTTATAAAAAAAAATACTGTCGTTTATTTCAATAAAATATGAACACAGATCGCACAGTAAAAACTTGAATCATAAAACAGTTATTTAAAGAACAAATGTACATAAATTGCATTGTAAACAAATTAACAAAAACACGGTTATTTAACCAACAAATAAATCCAAATCGCACGGTTAAAAATAAAATAAATCTACGGTTATGTAACCGACAACATCACTGTAAAAACACCGTTTCATTTATGCCCAGTTTGAACAGTAAAACGGTTTTTAAACTAAACCTTAGCATTTATATAGCACGGTTAAACCCATGTAAAAATCGGTATTCATTTTTCGAAAAACACGGTGCTGTGAACCAGTTTTGTACCGTGCTTTGAACCAACGAGTTAATGTATTTTACACGCTGTCTGCACTGAAAATGCTACTCTTATATATAGATAACGTTATCACAATCGAAACGCAAATACTTTTTCAGTAATTGACAATTTGTTGTTTCGTGTTCAGTGCTTATAACTTTCTTCGATTTTTCACTGCAGGTAAGTGGTATTAAATATTATTCAATAACTTGAGTATTATTATAAACATCAGATAACATACTAATTTTAGATTGTTATTCTTGTTTACGTCAAATAATCGCATTTTTGGGATAAACTCGTAGTCAAGATATAAATAGTATATCGGGGCACAACGGAACGGGGCAGAATGGGGTATCCATATGTAATACCCTATTCCGCCCCGTATTTTTTTTTTGTACGTTTTAAATTATTTAAAGTAGGTAATAGTTGCTGTATTCTTAATTTTAATTTTTCTTTATTTAGTGAAATGGTACGTAATTACGTTCGGAAGACAGAGAGGCAAGCATGGTCAACCGAAATTATGTACGGAGCCATTTCTGTTGTACTCAAAAAAGAAATGGGTTTCAAAAGAG
>NC_042493.1:112949479-112955939 GCF_005508785.2 Acyrthosiphon pisum
CTCAAAATATAAATTTGTTTTTTAGGCTTACAGTGTTTATTTTCTGGAACTTATTCAGAAAACTTTGATGAACTTGTTGAATTTTACCTCGATACTGATAAGCTAACATTTAAAAGCTTAAAGCTGAACTATATGTATATGGTATACCAAACTTAATAAGCATGTAAAATATCCAAAAAATTGTTTAAAAGCGTTGAGACCGGGTGATAAAAAAATATTTCCCAATATACATTTTCTATTGAAAATACTATGCACTTTACCTGTTTCAACATCCACCCCCGAGAGAACTTTTTCTTGTCTCAAAAGATTGAAATCTTATCTACGAAACACAATGACTGAGGTATTTTCTGGATATTAAAATAAAAATTTATATCAATTTTTTTAACATTTTTTTTTGGTTTTAGACTCGACTTAATGGTTAGCTATGTTAGCTGTTCATAAAGAAATTCCACTAACAGCAGAAGAAGTTTTAAATAAATTGAGCAAAAAATCAAGAAAACTAGATTTTGTTCTTTAATTTTTGAATGTATATTGTATATTAGTAGAATAGTTTCTATATTAGCAATATAATATTTAAATCTATAAATAATTGAATTTGTTGTTGATTAAAAAAAAAAAAAAATGGTCGTTAGGTAAAAGACTAGCTCCTTCAATTTTACTTGACCCCCCCCCCCCCCACTTAAATTTTCTGAGCACGCCCCTGATTATCAAGGTACCTATATGATATGTATATAAAATATTATAATATTATAAAATAATTACTACGGTTAAATAAGTACATAATAACTAAAAATAATGAAATTACTGACAAATAATTAAAAATGTGTCACAGTAAGACCATTTGTTAACCATTTGATAAAATAACAACAGGTACCAAATATTGGCCAAGTTTCTGTTAGACCAATGGCTAACCATTAACAAAACAGGCACCGAGACACCGTAGTTTGTAAAATAAAAAATAATAATAATAACAATATTAATAGTCAATATTAACATTGTTAATTTGATAAATACATTTTGTGAATTGTAGCAATGTAATTTTATTTAAATTGATTATACACTCGTATAAAATTAATAAAAACTAGTTTTGATTTAAAAATGCTTAGGCATAATTCTGGTTTAGCAACCTATCGAATTTTGAATTTTTTTTTATATTTAAGATTTGAAGTTGTCGTTTCAATTTTCATACCTTAAATGTACATTCTTATATAAATGGCAAATCATATATGTATCGTGTATTAAAAGACGGAACTATAAGGTTTGGCTGTATCGTGAATAGTAGTTGAAATATAACAAAATTGAAACTCGCGGTATAGCTATTATAGACAGCGTGAGCATTATTCTATTCTGTGGCGGTAGTCGAGATAACGGAAAACTGAAAAGTATCCAATATTGTTTCAACAGAAATCCAAAGATACTTTTATAATTTGTATGATACCTTCGGTAGATGTTTAAAAAAAAGTATTATTTCAAGAATATAATTTAAGCTAATAACTTATATTATCTATATTGCTTGCTTGGTTGCTATAGTCTCAAATTTGATTAAACAATAACAGTAATTGAACAACACATTTTCTTCCTCTATACTCTCTAGCTCAACACTAAAATTTAAATTAAAAAGGGTAATTTACATTTTACTTATCATACTTTTTATAAACTAGTAAATTCAAGACAAATATAACCAAACAAATACAATGGACTACGATGTAAAAAAATGTAAAAAATGAGTTATTTTGCAAATAATTAATGTACGTTTGTTTAATAGCTAAATGACCACATGGAATTGGCTAGATATAATCTTAAACAAAAACAAACTCAAAACTGGATAAATGTCACAAATCAGTCAAAACACTCGCGCCAGTCTGAGCTATATGAAGTGGAAAAACAATCAATGTTTAATACTGTCAATAATTTTATGACCAAGCTTATAGTCGATAAGGATCGTTTTATTAAGTCTAGTAATAAACATTTCATTTTTTAAATAAATCTCACTAGTAATATTACAATAATATGATTATACTAAGGATTTTCCAAATCCATTACCGAAGAAAATATGATCTTGGATGATTTTAAAGAGCGTATGAAGTCAGCCCATGACATTATTAACCAACTAAATCATTTGATACAAATAGAAAAATCTGTTTGGTTAGCACCAAAATATGATAATACTCCCAAGGCTGAACAAAGTAATTTATTTTAGTACCTACCTAATTTCCAATGGCATTAGTATCTTAAAATACAGAAAAATTAAAAATATTTTGGCTCAATAACATAATTTATTTGAATCTAATTAGTCATTTTACATACAATTATGCCTAGATGGAAGTATAAAGATGTACCTATAGGTAATATATGTTTGAAATTTAACAGAAACTAAATAAAAATGCATAAATGCATATTGTATTGTATTGTTTTTAAACCGCTAGTATATCCGCCATAATATTAATTTATTATAAAGTTATCATGAATACCTAATGTTATTACTTTATAGAACACAACGAATTAAAAATGAAAATAAAATGGATGGAGAAATCAATAGAATTAGCTGTTAAAAGATATAATGTAATGAGAATATTTTTAAATATTCCAATGGACGATTTATATTCGGATATAAAACATCAAACAATGCCATTTAAATTAGATTATATGTCTAAGAAAAAAAGACAAGAAATAGTACGAATCAAATGAAATATGCTCATGTACCTACTACCTACATAGTTTGAACATAATTATTATTTGTATTGTTAAGGAAAATCAATTTAAATTTAAAGAAACACAACTCATTTTATCCGATTTGCGATCACCAATGGAAATGTTAAGGAATAGAATTGTAGATCACGGAATTATTCCAATTTATCGGTTCCTAAAAAGAAACACATCTGGTCAACAATTTGTTTACAACTATTCATGTACATTGTTTGGAATGTATGGTGAGTGAATTATGTAATTAATTGTGTTTTTTATAAATGGTAAATATCTTAAGTTGAAGGAAGTGGTACTAGCAAGTATGAGGCAAAAGTAAATACAGCTGCTGAAATGTTGCGTTCAATTATAAGGAAACAGAAAAACCGAACCCTTTCTCCGCACATAAGATCTATTAACGATAAGGAGTAAAAATATATATTAAATACATTTATTGTGCGCATATGAGTAAATATTAAACGCATTTCTGAATAGATTGAAATCCATCGGTCAAATGATTAAGTTTAAAGCAAACTATGTAGAGGTACTGCATAATGTATGCCTTAATCATTCACATCTACCACCAATATATACACTCCTATCACAGCCCAAAAATGGTGACAAACCTGAAAACCATTATTCAATTCAATGCAATGCGATGGGCTTAGTGGCAATAGGTATAGTTTAATTTAATTTTCTTAAATGTTTAATTCGATATACCTACCTAGTACCTACTTAAAGAAATGATTCATATTCACAGGACACAGTAACAATCAATCAACAGCCAAACAAATGGCGGCACAAAATATTATGAAATTATGGGAGAAATTGAATACGAAAAGCAACCCCTCTAACTAGAACTAAGATAATTAACTTTTCAAACACAAAATTGTAAAATTGCATATATGTATATTAGGTGATCCATTTATGTCTAGCACTCGTTATTTCGAAAAGTTGTAACTTTTTCAACAATATTCTTTTATAAAATTTGAAGTCATTACAAAACAACATTTCTGTAAAAATTTATATATTTTACTATTTTTTATCGTTATAATTTTAAAAGTTTTTCCCCTTTTTTGAGTGACATTATATATTTTAATTTTCATATTCTAAAACAAAATATTATTCTGAGTATTTCAATCTATGAAATCAAATTTCAGAAAAATACCTAGTTCATTAGTTATAATTTATAAGTATTTAAAGTTTAGACGAACGTCCCCATGGGTAACCCGCAAAATGCTGTCCACTACACCGCTAATCTAAACTTTAAATACTTATAAGTTATAAGTTATAATTAATGAATTACCTAATTCTCTAAAATTTGATTTTTATAGATTGAAATACTCCAAATAATATCTTGCTTCAGAATATGAAATTGAAAATGTATGATGTCATTCAAAAAAGGTAAAACACTTAAAATCTATAATGATCAAAAACAGTAAAAATTATTTTTTTTTTTCAGAATTTTTGTTTTGAAATGACTTACAATTATTATACAAAAATAATTTTTTCGAAAACATTTTGGAATAATGTGTATAGACTATAGACACCTGAATGGATCATCTGGTATATATAAAACTATTTTATTGAGATTTTCATATTAATTTCTTTTACCTAAATCGATTTAATAAACAATAATAATTTTAAAATACAATCAATATATTATGAAGTTAATTAATTTTCTAATATATTCATAATAACACAGCTAGATAATTGTATATTGTAATGACTAATGAGTCAAAATTATTAATTTTTTTCAGTTAATTTGAAAAATACCTGCACAATATTACTACGGTATTTATATATATAATTTAAAACAGAAATACCGATACAATATAAGAATATTTTTTTTTTTTTTTTTTTATTTATTTGAAGAAAACTACAATCTATACATGCTTTTTGTACAATAAGTAGGTTTGATATATGAGGTAAAATATGATATGGGTAGTTAGATTAGGGAAGATACCCAGTGGTAACACCCTGTAATATAAGAATTGAAATACCTATTACGAGAGTAAATATAGAGATGTGTGAATATTAATATTATAGTTAGAAAACAACTTATAATATTTTGATATCTATAAAATATTTTCGAATGTTATACTTTTCTTGTAATTTAAATTTAACATTTAATATTATCACATTTAAAATGCTGTATCACAATTATTATTGCCTTACTTTACATTTTCTAAACAAACATATTTCTCTCAAATAATTTGAGTCACAAAATTATTTTCTAACATTTTCTTTTCTATTTGTTCTCTATCTGTTCTCTATTTGTTTTTTATTTTTTACATTAGTTATAGATTTATACTTTCTTTACTTCTATTTTATAACTTTATAAAGCCCCCCGTTTTAAATTTGTAATATGAAGACAACACATGTTGGGTGTAGCGTTATCTTAACCCTTTAATACTCGTATTAATACCTTTTTTAAATACATCATTTGTATGGAAATAACGATCTGGGAGTATCGTACACGAAAAATAGACTAACTAAACTACCTACCTATTATAATTGTTGATCATGCCCGACGGTCGAAATCAATATAAACTATTATTGTTTGAATTCTATTTAATATTATTGAGTGTTTGTAAAATATAATGAGTGGTACAAGTAGACAGACATTATTATACAAATATTACATTTTATAGTTCATGCCGTTCATAGCATTGGTAAATAGCTAAAAATTAATCTAAATATTTATAAGTGGTGAAAACGTTTATACGAATAATATTTACGGAATTATACGTATTTAATAATATATGAGTACTTTGAATTACATTTTTAACCGTTTTTTTTTATTATCAGCAAACATTGTGTACAAATTAAAATAATAAATAAAAATTTATGGTCACCCATCTAAGAACGTAGCAAAAAACTAATGGCAAAGCCATGCTGAGGCGATGCTGCGATTTTATTTTCCCGAAACTAATCTGAGGATAATAGAGGACCTATACGGGTGAATATCACAGTATATTGTCGTATTGTAGTATATTTAACAATCATTATTATTATAATGATTATTATTATTCTGTGTCGTAACCAGTGTTGAGTGATATCTAAAAAAATGTATCTAGATAAATTATCTACATTCAAATTAAGTACTTATCTAGATGAATAAAAAAATTAGTATCTAATTGTTATCTAAAATTTAAATTAAATTAAATCTACATAAATATCTATATAAATCTCGTTGTGTAATGGACGTGTTTTTTCAATAATGGTAATCTATATGAGTACAAAATGTCAAAATAGTAATAACACTTTCGTGCTGTTTTCTTGAAAACCGCAATAATATTGTATTGTATGCTGTTACCACAATTTTTAGATAACATAAGTTTAATTTTCGATAGCGAATTAATAATAACAATAGCAGTAAGGCACCCGTCTGTAAAGTAGTAATTACTAATTAGTACCTAATTAAACCATGATTTTGGCGTAGATGTATTTGTCATACATTAAAAAATTGGTACTGTATGTCATATGCTCAGTATATATATCTTATACTTGTATTTATTCATTAATATATTTTTGATACAAAATAACCCATGGCAGTGGCCTAGTTATGGTGGGGGGGGGGGGGTTAGATAATGTGAAGATGGGGATAGATCGCCCCCAAGAGCCTTTTTTTTTTAATGTTTAATGCATTGACATATAAAATATAATATATTATAATTACGGATATAATCCACCATGTCCTTATCTTAGCTCTCAAATTATATATTTCACCTTATCATACGCGAAACATAATACCATAGATCAACCAAGTGTTTTT
>NC_042493.1:112956039-112958276 GCF_005508785.2 Acyrthosiphon pisum
TAAACCAACGGAGCTACACGTGTCTGCTGAGCGTAGGATTTGCTATGTTATGCACTTGTAGGATAAGGGACAAACACATGCAGGTATAACGTCCTCTTAAAAATTTATAAAATGTTCAACTTTTATATCTAAGGATTGAAAATTTAAAACAAGATTCCACGTAAGTAGTCAATTCTGTTACCAAAAATTCTAAGAAATACATAAGCACAGTTTATTTTTATAGTCATTTTAAGTTCAAATTTGGACGAAATTACATATTAAAAAACCTGGAATAACTATTTTAGTTATTTTGTTGTGATTGTAATGATTGTATAATATTATTTGTGGGTACTTGAAACTTCTTAAGTATACTAGTATATATCTATGATAGTACCATGGTTTGTTGTTGATGTATAACGCGTTACCTGATGGATATCGTGATATGATTAATTTGGAATTTACTATTAATACCTATTATAGTTCAATTTTTTTTTTACCTATAAAAGGTATGTCTAATACCTAGACTGATAAACCGTCTCCGCTCAGAATCGTTTTTCTTATACAGTGATATTATATCATTGAATTCAAATTTAATACTATCCATTATACAGTGACCCACTTGTAACCTACTGTAAAGCAGAGCGATATCCACTTACCCACCTATTTTTCTATGAATGTCAACAAAACTTTATTCGTTGGAAAAAAAAGCTCGTAACACAAGGATCCTACTATATTTTTACAATGAAATTTGAAAAATCAAAAAAATCCTTAGTTTTAAGTCTTAAGTTTTATTTAAAATCAAAAGTTCAAATCTTGACAAAATACGAAAAAAATCACGAAAATTAGCAAATTATTTTGAGTTGAGAATTCATAAAAACTTTTCTTTTTAAATCTAATATTTGAAAATGTAATACAAGATTTCTCATAAGTTTGTCTACCTTTATCAAAAAAAAAAAAAATGTCTACAAGAAAGTCAAATTAAATTTTCGTGAGCATTTTAAATTCATATCTTTACAACATTTGATATTC
Source organism: Acyrthosiphon pisum (assembly GCF_005508785.2). Lineage (NCBI taxonomy): Eukaryota > Metazoa > Arthropoda > Insecta > Hemiptera > Aphididae > Acyrthosiphon > Acyrthosiphon pisum. The sequence continues at coordinate 112,957,048 of NC_042493.1, forward strand.
ACTCGAATTCTCATGTAACGATTCTCTTATTTTATTGTAATTAAAAAACAAATGACTGTAGATACTTACTTGAAAATTTCACTGAATGTTTTTTATTAGCATTTTCTATACACCATACCTATATAATTTGACTCGCTTTTTGAACTGTTTACGGAGATTGTCAATTTCCAATTTTTTTAATTTTTTTTTTTTGTATAAATATCAATAAAATGTTATTTGTTGTGTACAAAAGCAGGACAATTTAATGCAAGGCTCCTGATATATTATTACAATAACAGTTGAAAAATATTAAAATACATAGGCACAATTTTTTTTATAAGCATTTAAAGTTGAAATTTTGACAAAATTTATCACATTTAAAATTTAACAATTAATTTGTAGTTAAAGATTTATAAAATGTTCAACTTTTATAGTTAAGAATTAAAAATTTAAAACATGGAAATAGGTAAATATATTAATTACTTTATTCACAATAATATCATCAAATATACTTACTAAAATAATAGGCTTACTGACCGTTTCCGCTCAGAATCATTTTTCTTATACAATAATATTACATCATTGAATTCCAATTTAACACCATTCATTACAGTGACCCACTTGTCACTTACTGTACAGCAGAGCGCAGGGCCGTATTTACAATTTTTGCGCCCTGGGTCAACAATATTTGTACGCCCCTCCCCCCCACTAAAAAAAAAAATAATTAATTCGTTTTTTAATCGTTTAGTTATAGTTATTTATTTATGAACATTTTGTTAAAAACAGACCACGATGATGCATTATTTTAATTACTGTCAAAACGTATAACAACATAAAATTGTACACTATTAAAAAAGAAACAAAATTAATGCACTTAACCATGCCCTTTACCACTTTACCACTTTAATGCACTTTACCATGCCCCTCACGAATTTAAAAATTTTGGAAGTTATAGCCATCCAAATTTTGCGATTTTACGTTTATGCGCATGCGTGCAACGCTACTTGACTGCCACGTGCAGCACCAAAAAAAACAAAAATATGCCTAGATTTGTTGTGTAAAACCACCTTGGGCAGGCCTTGGAATTAAACAAGGTTGTTAAAAAACACATAATGTACTGCGCTCGTTGTGGCGTCCTAATAGTCATTCCAATTTAGGAAACGGACGTAAGATCGACTAAACGCATACCATCGTACCTCAAAAGTTAACAGTGCATTAATCTGAATTTATTCTAGAGATAGTCATTAGCT
>NC_042493.1:112958788-112967358 GCF_005508785.2 Acyrthosiphon pisum
CTGTGGTTATAAGTTTTTGAATAATAACAAAATATAAGAAAATGGTTGTAGGTAATAGGTATGCGAGTTCGTTAATTTAAGGGTGAATACCTTGATTGGATATCATGTCTAACTTCAAAACTCGTATAAAATTAATTTGACTTTCCGGCAAATTTTTTTTTTCTTTGTTAAATTTAGAAAAGTTAAAAGGGAATCTTGAAAGAATTTCAAATTTTATATATAAATAGAAACATTTTTATGAATTTCTAATTCAAAATAATTTGCTAATTTTCGTGTTTTTGATTAATTTTTTGAATATTTTGACTTCAGACGCTCATAAAAAAAACGGATTGACACTCAACTTTTTTTTTAATTTCCACTAATATCAACTTATGAGCAATGTTGTATTACATTTTCAAGTTTTTTGACCGACCAAAAAATGTTTTATCGACAATAATTAAAAAAAACTAATTAACTCGAGATTTTCTCCCAGTGTGCAAAATCTAGTTTATTAAGTGTATCAAAATGTTCAGAAAAATTATCCATTCATACAGAAGTTTTTATATTGGCAGGACACTCCTTAAGTAGTACATAAAATCTCAAGGATTTTAAAATACGGTCTTTTAAAGAATACCTATTTAAAAATTGAATTTGTATTTGAATCATCCTGTATATTAGCTATTGTTTCTACTTATATTCTTAATAGTCATACAATCTGTCCTGGATCTCAAATATTATTTGTGCACAATTTGGTGCCAACTGCAAAAAATCTATGGATTTACATATTATACGTCATTTAGATATTGGCAGACAAATAAAATCTGTTTTATTGCCAAATATCTATTATAATCTATATACCTATCTAACTATCTTTTGTGTTTTGCTTCAGTTGAAATATTCTCAATTATTTTTGTCAAAGTCAGTATGATAATCATACACTTGGCCTCTTATATATGATAGCTAATAGTCAATTTTATTAATTTTAGTAAGTAACACTCTGCTGTACAGAAGGTGTCGAGTGAGTTACTATGTACTTGAACTCAATGATATAGAATCATTGTACACAAAAAATAAGATTCTGAGTGAATTTCGGTATGACAACCTATATTATGAATCAGTGATCCTACTTCATTAATTCGGCATTTCCCATCACGGTATCATTACTTGGTTAGCGATGGTTAGCTTGGTACCACAATAATTATTCTGGGTGTTTTCCGCAGTAATATACATAGTCAGTACTAAGTACCAGTTTATAATCCATAAATATAAATACAATTGCCGATCAACTATTACATATAATGATATTCTAATATATACCTGTATACTTAATAGTTAATAATATATGTTGTACTTTTGTGACTATAATATTATTATATTTAAAAGAGAGAAAAACTTAGGTGTTTCTTCATAATCTCAAATTTGAATGAAAAAAATAGCTTCATAGAAGCACCAAGAATTTAAAATTATATTAAAAACCGTATAACCATACTTATAAATTCATTTATCAGTACCTATAATAGATTCCCTGAAATTAACCAACTGAAGTTATACAAATTTATAGTTGTTTAGGTATACTTAGGTATAAAATACCATTAGCAGAAATTTATTAAATTTTCATGGGGGCTAATGTACTTAAAATATTCATTAAATTTTTATTTTTATAATTTTCCGCATATGATAAGATGTTTAAAATATTTTGCCTCGTTTTGAGTTAGGTGTTTATAAGCATTTGAAATATACGAGTTTTTTATTCTTCCTATAAATGTCAATAAAGTTTGATTTACTGTGCCAAAAGCTTGAAAATGTAATACAAAGTATTTCATAAGTTAATGTAATTGCAGTTTGAAATATATTTAAAATACATACATATAATTTTATAGGCATTTAAAGTTCAAATGTTTACATAATTCATCATAAACTCGACAATTTGCAAATTATTTTTTAGTCAGATATTCAAAAAAAAAAATGTCTTATATACCTAGATATGACAATTTAATACAAGGTTCTTAAGTAGTAGTTATTATAGTAGTTCATTACTATTACCATTACTACTATTATCTGTCGTAAAATAGCTTCATCGAAGCGCCAAGAATCTAAAATTATATTGAAAACAGTATAAACTTATAAATTCATGTAGTGCATAGTTGCCAGGGGGGAAATAAATGTTGGACACTCAAGAAAAATGCTGTTGATAATTTGGCTACCCTAAATGTGTAATCCTAGCTACGTGCCTGGTTAATTAATTTTGTTTAATATTATTCTACCAATTAAATAATTGTTATTTATGTCAATAAATTAATATAATTACCTGTAAATCTGAAATAATTACTTATTTATTAGTTATTACATCAACTGACATAGAAAACCTAATTATTCCTCATTGCTGCTTTCAAGAATTATACGGGCGTTTCTTTAACATTAATCACATTTGAAATTTAATTCGGTGAGATGCTTGCATACTTTAAAAAAATACATTAGCCTTGTAAATCTATTACAATAGCGTTTGCACGACAATATTAAATACTTATGTATATATAAATATATTTTTGTATAATAATATAAACAATAACATTTAATATAATAGCACCTGCCCTTTTTAATATAAATTATTTAGTGGATAATTATTAACTTTTTTAAAAATTTTGACATATAAAATTGTCAAAATAGTTTTAAGTTTTTTTAACTTTGTGATCCAAGTTTGCCTATCTTGCGAGTGCTAACCTACTAAATACTAAAGATTATAAATTATAATACTAGACACTTGTCACTTATAGAATTTCCGGGATGGTTGTGGTTGGTTACACTAGTAACACTAAATAAATGCTGATTGCAATTATGCAACCAAAAAGGTTCATCTACGTGTCCCACAGTACCATTAAAGGATAGGTGTTGAATATGCATCTAGATTTTGAGAAATTAATAAAGAATGTAATTTTGGCCTTTTAGAGCAATAAACTTTTTAAAACAACAAATAATAGCATGGAATGTGGTACATATATGCTTGATCTGAATATTAATTTGTAAATATATTGTATACCTATATGAAGGGAATAAGTAATATAGTATATTATGCTATAAGTGATGAATCAGCTAGAATTGATTTATAGATAATGCAGTTGATATATTTTCAAAAATAAAAAAAAGAAGATATCCTAATAAACTACTAATATTTTTGTTTATCAATATAAATATTTCCATATAATAGTTTGTAGGCTTTTAACTGATATAGGTATACAATTGTTTTTATAAAATATTTGCTACCTTATATTTAAAAATGATGTTACCTAGTTAATAAAAAGGGTACCATACAAAAATGTAAGTAGATAATACGCGGTTGAGAGCGCTTTTTTATCCATTCAGGCCGGTCAAAACCTTTGTCCCTCTCTATTGAAAACTGAAATGATGCCACTGACTAATGGTTTATTTCCCTGTAATAGTTTAAAAAAAAAAAAAAATCAAATTTGGTTGATTCCACAGAACAGTATCATTATTTTTCGTAGATCATATTTTTGTGGACAAAATTACATTGGCATCGGGAGATTTAAGACAATGATAATAATACATTAAGTAATATATTGTAGGTATAAAACTAATTAATAGTAATAATAATAAACCACTCGTCAGGCAATTACCTGAGGAGCTGGCGTCCGTCAGCGGCTTCAATCCAGAACACTAAAGTATCAAGATGCACAAATTTGCACAGTAAAAATATAATAAAATAATATTTAAATATGTAGCAATCTTGAATTTGTGCAACTAACGAGCAGCTAGCTTAGTAGAATAATACACTGACAACATGTAATTCACCACGGCAAATAATTCACGTAATTCTATAAGTATATCGATGTACGCACTGGAATGTAAAAACAATATTATGACAAGTACAATCAAGAACAATATTTACAGAAGCAATTCACAGGAGTATATGATATACCTATACGAAATCGATGATGATAACTTCGCAATTTTTAATGAATAAGAACCACAACAATTGGCCGAACATCCGCCGTTTGATGTATGCACTGAAATGAAAAACAAAAACTTAAACACCGCAAAATTAGTTTATACATCTGAAAACATGAAAGAGCAACAATTTTGCAACGGTCACAGTGCTCATGGAATACCAACACTTTATATCACGCCTCATAGTAGGTAATGCAACTAAAGTTGCAACTGCATTATAATAAATGGTAATTGGTAAACCTTAATTTGTTAAACTTAATTTATTATATACAACTGATATACGAAAAAATAGGGTCCTATAATATTATACATCTAAATAATATAGGTTATGTTTTTGATAAAAAAAAAAATAATTAATAGTTAAATATACAATATTTTTATAAAATAAAAATAAATTACTGATCGGAAGTAACAGTATTGTGTAGTAATCATGGTCGCTAGTGTCGCTGATGTTCACTGTGACAGTTAGGGCAGAGAACTTGTAGCTCTAAAAAGTCACCAAACATGCATTTAAATATACAAAATATGCACTTAAAATATAAAAAAATATGCATTTTAAAGTGGATATTTTTGAACAAAAAATAAGAATTTTTCTGTTGGTACTTATTATTTTGATGAATACATTTTATTTTCAACTTTATTTAACAACTTACAATTAATTATTTGAATTATTTGGACTCATTTGAATTATTATTTTAACTGGATACTTCTTCAGGTGAGTTGAACAATATTATCTCATCTGTCTATAAATTAATAACCCGACAAATTGCGGCATTCGATCGGCAAATCTCGGTTATTTTGGTTGTGTGAAAAAATAAACAAAAACGTCGAAGGAAAAACATTGGTAAAACTATAAATTGCTTAAAATATCTATCTAAAAGTATAAAATGGAAGAAATTTGGTTTAAAAACCGAAAAAACGCAAAATATGCATTTATATGCACAATAAAATTACAAAATTAGATTTGTGTAAGCATGAAACGCATTCGTTTCACACTCTGCTATTTTTGTGACTGTGCAAAAAAAATATGCAAATGCTACAGGTCCTCTGCCCTAGTCACATTCGACTGGGCATGACCGCAGATGGCCTTAAAATTATTACCACTACTATTATACTTATCAGTTAGTAAGTTCACTTTCCGATCGTTGTTGTTCGTACATACTTATGTTATTATGAATTTGTATTATGTAATATGTTTTTAGTGTGTGCAAACCATGCTTTCAGTGGAATATGTTAGATTGTTCTTTTAGGCTATTACCTTCAGTTTATTGTAGTAATGTGAGTATGATTATTAATTAATATAATTTAATGTATCAAAATCATTAGTTATTATTAACCCTCACTTCTGCTTCAACCCTTTCTCCAACAATTGTATTGTTCAAACAGACAGTACATCACAATAAATAAATAATTTAAATTATAACACAATACGCAAAATATATTTGATTTATAAAAAATAAAACACTTATTAGATAAAATGTAATACTATTTCACAAGATTTATATGCAAATACCTTTGTCATTAACTTATGAGTTACGAGGGTACCTACGTACATTTAGTATATCATACTTTGTATATTCATCAAAGAAGTTTAAAAGTTATGGATTTATACTATTTTAAGTAATTGGATGAATAATTATTTATAAGTATAATAAGTTCTCTGAAATTAACCAACTGAAGTTATACAAATTTATAGTTGTTTACGTACAATCCTGGGCATAAACGCGTTAAAAAGTTAAAAGTTAAGATAATTTTAACTTTTAACTTAACTTTTTTAAATTTAATTTTCATTAACTTAATTTTTAACTTAACTTATTTTAATTAATATTAACTTAATAAATAACGAGTTACTTTTAATCAAATTCAAGTTAAGTTAATTTATAAATAATTAAATAATAAAAATAAAAATTATTATTGATATAACATAACCATTTACTAGAATAGGGAATTACAAATATAGTTAAATCAATTTCTTGTTCCATTAACCAGAATTCTTCAAGAAAAATAAATCAATTAAATACATATAGATATAGCAATAGCCAATTATATTATAACATATAGGTGTACTGCGGCATACGGGCATATTGTAATAATAATAATTAATAAATACTAATAAGTAATGTGATACCTATTATTATTATATTGATATAGATACAAATCAAAAATTTACAATTCTCAATAACATATTGTAAAATATTTTCGGTAAATTAAAACTAATTGGGTTACGCTCGTGTAGGTATATTTATATTTCAAATGTTTATATTTATAAACAGTGTTCATGGGTTCACTTTTCGTTCTCGGCTCTCGTAAATACCGTGTTTCAGTGATTTGTGTGAATTGTGTCAATCACAGTGGTTAATGGATATCATCAGTGTTCAGTGGAATTAGATTATAGAATTTTTAATTTTTAATTCTACATTCAGTCTACACTAACTGGAGTCTGGAGACTTGGGAATAGGTTTCTTCAGCTCGTTGGTAAGTATTTGTGTTTTATAAATAAAAAAAGAAATAAACGTTCACAAAATGTAATAGGTACCTATGTATTAAATGTATTTAATGTATTATTAATGTTTTTTGTTTATTGATTTTTTTTTATTTTTTTTTTTATTATGTTGATTTTAAATAACTAATAATATAGTTAGCATAAGCTATTAAGTAATAACGACCTAACAACATATCAACAGAATCAGAATCAGAATAATTATAGCCTATAGCTTATATACCTTCTTATAGTTGATAATTTATATTTGAATTTTCAGTTGAAACAATAATTAATATTGACAAATACCTCAATAATGGATGATCAACAATCTACATCCACTAGTGGAATAGTGAACACAAGTATGGCTCATATTAAACCAAAATGGTCATAAATTACTCAATATTTTGAGCAACTAACTGATACATCAACCAAAACATCATTCTTTTTTGTGACCCTAAGGAGAAACGGATTTCCACATCGAATTCATCTAATTCAAATTTGAGAACTCATATTAAAGTATGTAAATCGTTATTTAAAATACATAATAGTATACTATAGGTAGTAACCTCATAAAAAGTTTATAATATTTTGGATATTTAAAGTAGTTCGTTTAGTTAGTACATAAATTAAATAGTGCTTGCATCGGGGTGAAGCAAGGGAAGGAGTACCTACTTATTCTTTTTTTTTAAATATCTTACTGTTCATACTAGTTAATATAATCTATTCAATGAGTATATAATGAGTATTCCGATTTATAGGTAATTAGGTATCTTCGGGTAGGTAAATAGATTTTTTTTAAACTGCGTCCCCCATTGAATTTTTTTTTGAATTTAAGAAGGAACATAAGTATCTAATGGTTAAATAAATAGTATATATAAATGGTTTAATAAATGAACTTGAGATGATATTTTACCACATTTTAGACATAAACATATTTTAACTATTGTTAATTTTGGTTGTGTTAGTACTTAGCAATAACCATAAATAATAAATTTGAAAAATAAGGTTGATGATAGATAATATTATGTAATAAATGTTTCTGTACCTATGATTTATTGAAATCTTAAATCATAATCACTGAATCTTCTAATGTATTAGAATACCTACTGATTGAATAAATATCCCCGTAAAACTCAAACATAGGTAATATTTAATAATTATAATTATATTCTTATGGATGTATCTGGTTTTCAGATTGTGCATTCAAAAGAGTTAAACAATTTTAATAATTGTGCAAAAAAAAGATCAACTACGTCAAACATGGTTGAAACCAATTTAGCAATTGAAGCTGTGTGAGGTGGGTAAAATACCAGTCAGAAAATTAAATGATGGCGAATTTAACGATGCTAATTTAAAACTGATTATTGAAACAGTATCTCCATTTTCTCTTATTGAGCACCCTTTTTAATAACATACTGCAAATTAACTTCAAACAAGATTCCGGTTTCAAGACGAGCATTAGTTCGTAGAATCGAAACTTTGTATGGTAAAATGATTGAAGAAATGATAACTGATTTTGAAGAGATAAAGTATGTATGCTTAACTTGTGATTGTTGGAGTATATTTCATATAGGTAAATATTGTAATATGATTATTTTATAACATAATTTTTTTGTTTTAAAAAATGTCATTACTATCTAAGTTAATATTATTACTAAATTAAATTGTTCTTATATAGGTAGTTATCATTTATAAGTTATATTTGATTTATAACATAATTTAAAATTTTCCATTTATGATATTTACAATGCTTAACATGGACAGATGGTTTAGTTTTAATTTCAATAATATTAGTAATACATAAGAATAAAATATTATGTTTTTTAGATTCTGAGTGGAACGATGAATGTATTGATTTTACAATGATGTGTGTTTTTTTATTTTTTTTTTTTATTTTTTTTGTGTCTGTGTAGACGATAAGTAGTCGAAATAATGCTACGATTTTCAACTTCAGTATCTTGTTCGATCAGAAAGTGAATATCGTTGGTGCATTGGGGAGGTCAAAATTTAAATTTCCCAGTGGTTTTCAAAAGCGCCGGGAAAAACAAAAGAAAAATTAAGGAAAAACGGGAATTTTTACGCAAAATCGATTTTTCACAAAATGTGAATTTGGTTTTTGGTGTAACATTAAAAAAAATTACCGTAG
>NC_042493.1:112968854-112969536 GCF_005508785.2 Acyrthosiphon pisum
TTTGTAGTTAAAAATTTATAAAATGTCTATTTTCTATCTAAGAATTGAAAATTTAAAACAAGATTGCACGTAAGTAATTAATTCTGTTACCAAAAAATACATTTACGCAGTTTATTTTTATAGTCATTTTAAGTACAAATTTGGACGAAATTACATATTAAAAACCTAGGATAACTATTTTAGTTATTTTGTTGTGATTGTATAATATTATTCGCGGGTACTTGAAACTTCTAAAAGTATACTATTATGTATCTATGATAGTACCACGGTTTTTTGTTGATGTATAACGCGTTATAACTACCTAATAAATATTATGATATGATTAATTTGGAATTTATTATAGGTACCTAATATAATATTATGTCTTATACCTAGACTAACATACCGTCTCCGCTCAGAATCGTTTTTCTTATACAATGATATTATATCATTGAATTCAAATTTAATACCATCCATTATACAGTGACCCACTTGTAACCTACTGTACAGCAGAGCGAAATCCACTTACCCACCTTTTTTTTATTTAAACGTATAATATTTATTAACTTAGAGTTGCTTTTCACTATTGAGCCTATAAAAAGTAACAAATGTTGAGTCATTTTTTTTTCTTATTAAAGTAAATATAAAATTTTAAATTAGTAACAATCATACTTTTAATTTCCATTGTAAAATATAGATAAAA
>NC_042493.1:112969636-112971538 GCF_005508785.2 Acyrthosiphon pisum
CAAAACGAGCAGAACAAGTCGCATGTGTGTTATTAGATATTTTTTGTTTATTTGGTGCACCCGCTTCTCTTCAATCTGACAATGGCAGGGAATTTTGTAATGAACTAATTAATTCATTGCGTGAGATGTGGCCTGATTTAAATATCGTTCACGGGAAACCACGGCATAGTCAGTCGCAGCTAGGGCAGTGTTGAACGAGCCAATCAAGATATTGAAAATATATTAACAACTTGGAATACTTGGATGCAAGATAATAACACCAATAAATGGAGTGAAGGACTCAGATTCGTTCAATTTATGAAAAATAAAGCCTATCATTCTGGAATCAAACGAAGCCCATACAATGCGATGTTTGGAACTGACCCTAAAACTGGCCTAACGTCAAGTATATTGCCACACACTATATTACAAGAAATACCATCAACCGAAAATAGAAAACGCAAACAAACAGAAGAACGACAAAATGCAAGAGACAACTTAGAAATACAAGCGAAAAAAATGAAGAATTTATCAAATGCTAAATTTCCAGAAGCAAAAGAAGGTTCAACAGTTACGATTTGACAGAAGTATTGAATTCCTAGCACCAATTAATTACGTTTTTATTTGATAGATATATATTATAATAAAAATATTATTACGTTAAATAATAAAAATATTAAAAAACTTGAACAGCTATTTGATATACAATAACCTTTCTACATTCTTAAGTGTTCTAAGTGTTCTGGTAGCTAATTTATTATCTGTGTTGTTATGCAGAGAGTCATCTCTTCTGCGAATTATTAAATATTTATCAGTTATTACATCCTGGTCTAATGGTTACGTATATATACATATATACGTATATCTACTCGTCGCTTTGGCAATCCCCCATGTCCTGTCAACTGATACGTGTTTTGTGTTCTTAGAAAATATAATATGGCTCGCGATTACCCACTCGGTTATTTTAAATACCCGGTTAACCTTTTACTGTATTCGTATATTTGCAATTTTGACTATTGCCAAAATTGCTTAAGGAGGTCGTTTACCTACTTGCTTATTCCTAATGTTAACTATCATATATAATGATTTTTTTTATGTGTTGTGAGTAAACGGATACTATCCGTTACACACAAAAGAATGGTGGTAAAAGGTTGATTTTAGTACCGAGACAATCAGGAGGTGCAATTCCCTTAATACCTATATTTGCAGGATTGTCAGCACTTGGTAGTTTGATGTCTGGAGGTGCTAGTGTGTATAATGCGGTTCAAAATTCAAAAAGAAAAAAAGGCAGTGGTTTGAAATCAAACAAGAATAGGTTAAGGAAAAAAAACTGATGATCACGCTACCTGACAGACCGCTTTCGTCTCAAGATATTATAAAATATGTCGGAAAGTTGAAAATAAATCATTTCCGTGGTGTCTTTTCACGTGATAACTTACCTAAAAAACCACATACGATTGAATGTGGTATATTAAACTTGGATACATCTTCAGGCGACGGAAGCCATTGGGTAGCGTTTTATAAAAATAAGGACAAAGTTGTATATTTTGATAGCTTTGGTGATTTACCACCACCAATTGAATTACAACATTATTTCAGACAGTTCAAAATAGTATACAACTATTCCAACTATCAAGACTTCAATACATTTAACTGTGGTCATTTATGTCTTGAATTCTTGCAATGCATGAATCTATTACATTAAATCTGACTGGAAATTCAACTGTATTGTCGGCAAATTATTTTCCATCTCTAAACGTTTATGAGGATTCAGAAATAGCTTTGTTATCTTTGCAAACGTACAATTCATTTCCAAATATTATAAATCCAACTAATAACCGGCTGAGATACAATCAATTCCTCCAGATAGAAAGCAAAAATTCAATTTTTTTTACCAGTCGAATGCCGTGACATAGAGATATT
>NC_042493.1:112971588-112978109 GCF_005508785.2 Acyrthosiphon pisum
TCAGAATCTAAAATGAAGAATTTATCAAATGCTAAATTTCCAGAAGCAAAATAAGGTTCAACAGTTCAACTTAAAATTCGTGATGTTGATAGAGGGAGGGGAGATCCTCGATCAGTAAGACCCTTTATTGCTGTGGTTCTCAAAATTACTGAAGACGGGTTCTATCAACTTGGATGTAAAAGTGGTATGTATAAGATTTATAAATTTTTTTAAATTTATACATTTAAATAATACCTTAATTTTTAAAATTATAGGTTTTTTAAGACAGCTATATGCACGTTCCCAATTCACTACGTGTTCCGAAAATCTTATATCATTAAGTGATATTCCTCAAGAAAAACAAATTTCTCTATGATCTGCAGCTACAGAACAATCAATTGGAAATGGACAAGGTTTTTTTAAATGTACTTGTATCACTAAATGCACCACTAATCGATGTATATGCCGTAAAAATGGTGTTTTGTGCAATTCAAAATGTCACCAAAATCAATCGTGTACTAATTTTGACAATTAGTGTAGTTAATATAATTGTTATTCATTGTAACGTAATATAAAAAAAATTGTAAATATGACTATAAGATAGATCCAAAACCATTCTTGTATAAAATATTTTTTTCAAATGTTTATTCATTTTTATGATTTATTAGATTTTTTTAGAATAATTTATAATATCAATTAATATTAATAATATTCGTTTATCCACTTTAACTAGTTATCAATTTAAAATGTAAACACTTTAACGATTCATTATCTGTAATTCTATAATATAACTAGTTATTTTATGCATTTTCTAGATAAAGTATTTATATAATTTGAATGTAAACACTTTAACTAGAATGTTACGTTAAATTATAAAATAACTGGTTTAATACTTTAACGGTAACATATATAACTATATAAATAATTGTACAACATAAAATACTCATAACACGCTTTAAAATTAAAATATGATAATACGCCTATTGAGTTATATTATATTGCCAAGATAATAATCTTACCTTAAAATTATAAAAATGCTCTCTAATTGTTAAACTTACAAGATCTGCTGAGCGTAAAATTTTTCGTTTTTTTTTAAATAAATATTTAAAATGACTTAAATATTTATATATTATATAACCATTAACCGTGTAAGTGTTTTCGTGGACACACAGCATATTATTTACCATTTCCACTTCATGAAATGGACAACTTTTCATGAATAAATCGATTAGGTAATATAATCCGACCAGCCATCGAAATTATATTATGATAAATAAATATTAAATATGTTTTCAACTGATACTTTTATTTTACAAGAAAATCTACATAAATTTGTTACTTTCAGTCGTCAAAATTACCTCCCACTTAATATAAATGAATAATAATTATAGTGTTATTATACTTTTTCTCGTCTAGATAATGTTATTACTTATTATTACTTATAAATCATAATAAATTATAAAATTGATAATCGTAGTAAGTATATTACACATTAATACTTTATTTAAGATGTTGGGATTCATAAACAGGAATACAATTAATTTTAAAAATATTAACTCCTTTAAAACATTATTTGTTATTATTGAATAACAGTGTTTTTCTTTTTTTCCCTAAATTCTTTGAAATATAATACTGTGCTGCCATATAGAATTTAATATATATGGTCCTAATATATATTTGAAAACCCGACAACGGCGGGTAAATAGACATTAGGCAAATAAAAATGTATAAATTATGTATACCTAAATGTATAATTTTATATGTAACCTAACCTAACCTACCTACCCATTTCATTTATTCTATTTCTTATGAATAGAGTATTAGACAAGTAGTTATATTATATATCGAAGCACTCCTTCTGGTAGAAATTTTGTATACAGGATATAAAAAAAAAAATAAATAAACACCATTGTAAAACCAATAGCTTCCTCGCTCCGCTCAGAATCTAAAAAAAATTAATATTGTACATTTTAATAGATATTGAATGTTTTTGAGACAATATATTTTAGACGAATCAATATTATTATGTCATACCCGAATACATATTATTCCCTAAAATGTTTGTAGTGAGGGATTTAGAATGAAAATCATTCAAAAATATGTTTAAAAGACGATTTGCGCAAATCCGTTTTGTTCAATACTCCAATGGGTAGTCCAATGCTTAGAAAAGAGATAGGAAGACAAAAATGCAATGCCGTAAGAATAATAATAATAATAATAATACTACTGTTAAGTAGGTACGAATAACACTTACATTTCACTGCGTGTGCGTCGTCGTCCAAATGTGTTACTAGGTAACGCGGTAGGAAATGCGGTACTAGGGAGGAAGATGCTCGTTTTCACAAAAGGGACTGACACCCCCACCCACAACTAAGGACAACCAAATGACCGAACGACCTTCGACCACCTGCCACCACCATCACTAACGACAAAAAAACACATCGTACACGCATCGCCGTCCACGTTTTCGGTAGCATCGTAACATAATAAATACTGCTGTAATTTCCGTGTGTACGTACGTCACACAGTCCTTTGCGATATTATAAACACCGAAACAGCGATATATACATCCGAAACACGAAAAAAATGGCAGACAACTCGAAATTGGAAGACGCCAACAACAAAAACAACGTCGAGGGTGTCCGGGACGTCAACAACAGCGACATCGTCGAAGACTCCGAACCGCAAACGGAGACCGCTCCGGGAACAGGAAGCGAACAGGTCAAATCGAAACAAGAAATCGACGCCGAATTGCGAGCGGAGTGGCAAATGTTATGTCTCCACTTTATAAATATTATCGTATAATATGAATTAGTTCTTATTGCGTCAAATATAAAGCAAACGGTTTGCAATAATTTTGTATTAAGTAAAATATAATATAATATTATAATAACTGATAATGGTATTACTTCTGTCTGTTTCATACAGTATTCTTATGATAAATTTTAAATAATATAATATTATTCTTGGAATGAATATTAAATTAATAAAATAATAATATTAAATTATTATTTAGATTATTAATTATACTGATATACTATGTCAATGGTTATTGCACTAAATGGTCGCAAATACTTAATTGTTGAAAATAATTTGAGTATTGCATATTAATATATCATGCAGGACAATAAATTAACTGTAAGTCTGACATTGGCCAAGTGAAGTTAATGGTAACTGATAAGTAAAACTTGATACAGGACATGAGAACAGTATTTTGTATGTTAAGGAACAATTGTACTCACATAGCTCATATTTTAATTAAATTATTGTATATTATACAGGTTCAAAACGTTCTAAATTTTGTTGGGTCGCAGGTGAGGTAGTCCAAACTGATACAGACATAAATTATACCTAAGTTGAATATTAAATATAATATATTAAAATAACTGACAATGGTTTTACTACCTACAGTATTTTTATGGTAAATGGTATATTGTAATAAAGTAAAACTTCCGTTAACAGTTACCTCTATAGGACGGTCACCTCTATGTAACGGTCAATTTATTTGGTTCCGTCGAGTGTTATCCTAGTGTTGTCCTACCTCTGTAAGACGGTTATCTCTAAATAGCGGTCATTATTTACAGTACCTTCAGTGACCGTTATATGGAAGTTCTACTGTAAATAATTCTTGGGAAGATTATAAATCTTAATAATATGTCTATGGTTTACTATTGTACCAAATTGTGTCATATACTTAGTTGTATTAAAAAAAAAAAATATTTCATATTATGTAGAAGAAAGGTGAAGTTATTGGTAAGTCAGTAACTTATAAGTAGATCTTGTTACAAGACATGAGAATAGTATTTTGTACTTACATAGCTCATATGTTAGTATGCAGGCGAGGTAGTTCAATCTTTAACGGTAAGTTGGTAAACATTATAATATTGTTGGGGTAGATCAGTGTCGATTAACCATACAAATAAACTGAAATATTCTAATTAAACTTATTTTATACAAAAAAATATTACAAGATTTCAAACTATTTTAAACGGCTGGGAATATCTCAAACTTACACTAGACTAACAAAGTTATAAATTTCAAAAATGTATTTTATGGTGGAAAGGCAAAATAATGTAAACAACACAACTAACTGAGTAGACATAATAAATACACATTTTTTCCAAGAAATGTACACCCTCAATCTATTAACAATTTAATCGCTCCAGAAAATTGTATTTTTGGAAGTTAAATCAATTAACTTTTCCATTATGGTATTCTACTACTGAAAAACAATTGAATATTAACAGGAAAAATATAGTTTCACAAATACTTATAGCTTATACATATTTAAATAATTAGGAGGATTTTAAATTGTTATCATCAAGACTTAATCTGTTGATAAATCTTTGAAATACCAAAGCAAACATAATACGCATAAAATATTTAAATATCCCATCAATGTCATGGCATGGTGAAATAAACTAGGTTGCACAAAAAATGTAAAATCAATTAAATGATAATTCTGTTCATGAAGCCTAACTGCTGTAAGATTAAGGGCCAGTTGCACCGTCTCTGATTAAAGTTAACTGGAGTTTAATCGGCTGAATTTGCCCGGTTAAATATCTGTTATCAGCTGATTAAGCTTAATCGAAGTTTAACCGTAGAAGGTACAACTGGCCCTAATATAGGTAAGTGATTTGTAATTATTTACATAATATTATAGTAGTTAAGTCAAAAAATATAATAAAATATTTCCAAATGGCAAATGTTATCAATCATTAATAATACAAATAAACTGAAATATTCTAATTAAACTTGTTTTATACATAAAATATTACAAGACTTTAAACTATTTTACACGGTTGGGAATATATTAACTTACACTAGACTAACACAGTTATAAATTTCAAAAATGTATTTTATGGTGGAAAGGCAAAATAAAGTAAACAACGCAGAATAGATTTAATAAATACATATTTTTCCAGTAATATACACGCTAAAACTGTTAACAATCTAATCGCTTCTGAAAATTGTATTTTTGTGAGTTAAATCTATTAACTTTTCCATTATGGTATTCTACTACTGAAAAACAATTGAATATTAACAGGACATTTATAATACTTAAGACTTTAAAATATGGTACTGGATTTGCCTCAGAGCTATGGATAATATCTCAACTGAAACTGATTCTAATCAAATTTTAAAGTTTATGCACAGTATGCACAACTTACAAGTGTTTAATTCTTTAAACTGCGGTTAGAATTGTACCTAATGGCTAATATAAAAAAAATATTGATAGTTAAGTCATAAAAACATTATAATTGGTCTTTGCCGCATAACTAAAATACTTAATTACTCTATTGTACTATTTAAAAGGGAATTTTTAAATGATTTAATTTAGAAAAAACTTGTTTTTTAGAAAATTATAGTTTCACAAATACTTATTATAGTAATAAATGTTTAAATAATTAGGAGAATTTTAAATCGTTATCATCAAGGATTAATCCATTGATAAATCTTTCAAATATCAAGGCCAACATAATATGCATAAAATATCCAGTCCTGTAAAGAATACTTTTAAAAAGTACTTGAGTAAATACTCAAATACATTTTTTTTTAAGTATTTAAGATACTACTCAAATATTTTAATTATATAGTATTTCAAATACTACTCAAATACTCTGAAAAAGTATTTGGAATACTTTTCAAATACTTTTGGTTTTTAAAGTGGGTTTCTAACTATCGTAATATAAACACATAGGTAGTAGGTTGTCTAATAGTTATCTAATAGTTTAAAGGGAATATTGTTATTCAATAACTATTTTCAAAAAATCTGGTTTTCACAAACCTTCAGGCTTCAGCTAACACAGAAATACAGAATACTAAATAAAACCATTATTCTATTATTGTAGTTGACAAATATATTTTTCCAACCATTATTTCAAATAAAAATAAAATGTTCGATATAAAAGACCAAAATATTCAATACCAAAAAGTATTTAATACAAAAAAAAGTATTTAAAATACTATTCAAAATACTTCATGCTGAAAGTATTTAAAAAGTTATTCAATACTTAAAAAAGTATTTGAATACTTTTACTCAAATACTGAAATATATGGTTTCCGGAAAAACAAAGGAACCAGGGAGGCTATTTTAGGTCTGAGAGTAATACTTGAAAAACAAATCGAGAGACAAAAAATCACTTATATGGCTTTTATAGACCTAGAAAAAGCATTCGATAACATAAATTGGACAAGTCTTTTTAAAATTTTGGAAGAAACAGAGATAGATTTTAAAGACAGGCGTATTTTCTATAAGATTTATGAAGAACAAGAAACCACTATCAACATTAATACAACAACAGTGACTGCTAGAATCCAAAAAGGGGTGAGACAAGGGTGCCCACTTTCACCTGCATTGTTCAATGTATTTATTGAAAAAGCAATAAATGTCATAAAGCATTGGTTAGAACAAAAAGAAATCGGAGTGAAAATAGGAGGGGTACTAATAACTATGCTCCGCTTTGCTGATGATATAGTCGTTCTCACATCATCTGAGGAAGACCTACAAGCAGCATTAGATGTAATGAATTTTACGTTTA
>NC_042493.1:112978682-112988723 GCF_005508785.2 Acyrthosiphon pisum
CAATAGACGAAAAACGAACACTGTTAGACACCATAAAGAGAAGGAGATGGCAGATGGTAGGACACGCGTTGAGGCATGGAGACGAACTGCATAGTATAATAATCGAAGGTATGGTAGAGGGTACAAGATCAAGAGGAAGACCTAGGACGAGATACATTAGTCAAATAATGCAGGATGCAGGAGTCACTTCCTACAGGGAGCTTAAAAATATGGCGAATGATAGAGAAAAATGGAGAAGTCATTTATTGTGAAACATTTGTTAAAAACCAATCTCCGGATTGAAAAACAAAAAAAAAAAAAAAAAAAACTCAAATACTTTACAGGACTGAAAATATCCCATCAATGTTATGACATGATGAAATAAACAAGTAGGTATGCACAAAAAAAAATTAATTAAGTTATAATTCTGTTCATGAAACTTAACTGTTATAAGATTAATATAGGTGATTTGTAATTATTTACATAATATTATAGTAGTTTAGTCACAAGATAAAATACAATTTTTCCAAATGTTATCAATCATTAATAATAAATATGTCTCAGACTAACAATGATTTATACATTATCATTAATAATTTATTATTGAAAACCCAGGATATGTAAGAAATAAAAAATAATTAATAGGTATGTGATTAAATGTAAAAAAGGTATTATTTAGATGCATTAAAAAAGTGAAAATTAGAACCATAGATGAGATAAAAGTATTCACATCACACATTTCACAAAAATATGAAAACAATATTAGAATACAATTTGTGCTTTTATGGTGGTTTTCTGGTTGACTTGGCTTTAAATTAGTTATAGGGAATAATCATTTGTAACTTAACAACTAAGTTGATTTTGATTTAAATACATAAAAATCAATCATTTATTACCTAGGTAGTTAATATTATGACCGTACAAAATAACATATTTACAATACCATACTGGTATAAAAACACAAGTTCAATTAGCAATCGGTAAAATGTACTTAATAACAAATATGTATTTAAATTTTACAAATTCGTATACTATGTACCTACCTGCATCACCTAGAAATTTCACCTACCAAAATATCTGACACAAATCCAAACGATAAAAGTAACTTTAAATAAATAAAAACAATTATATACATAAATACATTTAAGTCATCCGACGGCTTGCAAAACTGAATTCAACTAGACATGTAACAATGTTAGGTACATCAATAGGCGTGTTTTGGTGACGCAGTTTTGAGCAACCAGGTTACTAGAATTGTTTGTTCAATTAACTACCTACTTGGTTGGTATATCGCCAAAACGTTTTGTTTACTGTACAGTGGATATCAGTAACCAAAGACAGTTAACGTAATTTTTAATTGGTTGCTAAATTCGACAACCGGGTTGTTGAAAAGTGCATTCAGTTATCAAATAATTGCAGTAAACATTATCGACAAAACAATTTGTTCGTTAAATTAGTTACCAGGTTGCACAAAACTGCATCGCCAAAACACGAATAATGTTTGTGAATGAAATTATTATCATCGATATAAGCTCCAAGTACCTACTGTGGGCATGTGATCAGATAAACAACCTTATTATGTAAGTCAATTAGCCAGCACAACTGATAAGTACCTACCAACTTTGGCTACTTTCCATTGTCTACCTCAAAGTAGGTAGACCGTTGTAGGTAGACAGGTCATCAGTTTTTTCTCTTTCGTATAGGTAGTTTAAAATATGTTGTGTAATTGTGCCTATCTTACGCGGGCTGACGCAGTCAACTTTGCCGAATTGTCGTGAAACTCGTTCCGCATAACCTAGGCATTATAGTTTCTTTATCGTTCAGAAGCTTCTGTGCCAGTGGGTGACTGTAAGTTCCTATAAAACTAATTGTTTAACTGTTATGAATTGTTAGGTATTAAAAATTATATAGACGAACATGGGCCGAGATGAGTATACGAGGTAAGACGGGACAGCGTTATTCCAATATTATTTATTAAAATATTTTATGGAGGCAAATTCGGATTATTATCGATAATGATTTTGGCATAAATTCACTTTAGCAACCCAGCACCTTTTTAATTTTTTTTTTTTTGAAATAGATGTACTTCGACGAGTTAAGAACGATGGTGCAAAAAAAAATTTGCGGAAACCATTATTTTGGAAGTTATAGACATCCAAAGTGCGATTTTACAAAATTCACAATGGTAGGAATATTTTTTAATTATGATCAAAAAGTATAACCATTGTCAAAACAATAAAAATACTTTTTTTCTCATCCATTATACCTGGTAAACAACATACAAATTGTAAAACTATTATCTAATCAGTAATAAATAATTTGAGTTTCCGACAAAATTTAAATAATTTTAACAAGTCGTAAAATATCTAAACACATTTTTTAAATGATAATCGGTAATTGGATATTTTCAGCTGACAAAACAATATTATCACCTGTTAGATACAATTGTTCACAGCGCAAGACCAGCTGGTATATGCCATATGGGCACAACAGTACCATTGCATGTTATGTAGTTATAAAGAATTGATGAACATAATATTATAATGATCATATATAATCACTAATTAATAAATGCGTAACTTAAAAAATTACAATTGACCAAAATCTATGGGTACTGTAGGATACACACGGCTTTTTTTTATCCTGGCATGATTTTGTTGGGGGCACAGTCTGCCGGGGGGGCAGTGCCCCCCGGCCCCTCCCGTAAACACGCCTATGATAGGTAGTTTATAATGTGTTGTGTAATTGTGCTTATAGCTTACGCAGACGCTGACGCAGTCAACTTTGCCAAATTGTCGTGAAACTCGTTCCGCATAACCTAGGCATTATAGTTTCTTTATCGTTCAGAAATTTCTGTGCCAGTGGGTGACTGTAAGTTCCTATACAACTAATTGTTTAACTGTTAATAATTGTTATTTAAATTATTTTAGGGAACATGGGCCGAGATGAGTATACGAGGTAATAGACGGGACAGCGCTATATCGTTTATTAATAATAAACCTCTTTAAAACATTTTATGGAAGCAAATTTAGATGATTGTTGATAATAATATCGTTGCTACCTGATTGATATGCCATGATAGATATAAGATATCAGTATTTTTTTACTTTCGTTTCAAAATGAACTATTTTGTTAAAAGTTCTACACTATTTTAAGGCAAGAATAATTTATTAACTATCTTAACGAATACTATTCTAATATATTAATAATTTCTGTAGCTTAGTGTTATGTATTATTATTTAATAGGTTCAATTGAACATAATTAGTCTATCGGGGACATAATTAGACAAGTACGAACATCTCTGATAAGTATTACCAAAGTCTGAAGATAAAATTTAATAATATGATGTTTGTTTTATATTTATGTGTTTTTTTCGCTGTTTGTGTTACTTTATCGTGGCCGTCTTTCGTTAGACAACTGATGTAGAATTTAGTACCTACTACCTATACCTAGTTATAACATATTCATACGGCGTCTTATCACCAGTAACTCCGGCCGGTAGTCAATGTTTATAAATTATAGATAATTAGTACATATTATAATATTTTAATGCTTGGCCGACAGTTATCTTTTCATAACGCAAATTATGTACCTATATCGTATTCATTAATTCAGCGTCTCTCAACCTGTGGTAGGTATACGCGGAAAGCTCGTAAGTTTTACGCTAAGAAAATCTCCATTTATAAAAAAAAATAGAATGGATCATTATCACAATACATATTATTTGGTTTATTTTATATTAATAATTATATATAAATAACTGCAATATTGTTAATATTTTACATATTTCATTTTCTTCTTATGCATTTAATGCTTACATTATCATAGTTTTGCAATTCCTAATAAAATATATTTCCATTCACGTAAAATAACACATTCACTTTCGTTAAGCAAAAAAATAAACTTTATTTGGACAAGTTTTAATGTTATGGCTTACTGTCTTAGCAATAGTTAATAGGTCACCAACCTATGATCAGTAGAACACCGTAGGATTTTTTTTAAAACAAAGTTGAAGGAGTTCAATAAAACAAACAAGGTATTAAGTTAGAGAACTGGGGAATTTTATTATCGGCATGGAGAAAGTTTTACCTGCCGTAAAACTCAATCAGAATAAAAATTAACACAAGCATATATAAATGATTTCGACGAGAGCTAAAATCACCCCGTAATTAACCATGTATGGTTTACACTATACAGAAATGATATTGTATTAGATATTTAAATATACACATGAACCTCAAAGTCCTGCGGATCCAACGGACAATTACACCAAAAAAAAAAACCAGAATGGGTGCGGCGTACCATTTGGTAATTATAATATAAACATAAAAGTAAATATAATAATATATAATATAGTACATTACCCGATGTATACACATTGTGTATTACACATGCCTCTGCGGCGTTTATCCCACATCTTGCCCGTCGGCGAAACCCACCGCGGGAGAGATTCCCTGGCGTGCTATACTCCATGGTAACGATATATTATATTATTATATATATTTGTATACAAAGAGAACAATTTTGACGCAAGGATGACCACAATAATGATACAGGTTGGCACACTCCTCAGCCGACGTGGCGTACATTTTATTACTAATTAATCAATCGTATATTTACTCAAAAGCAGTGGCGTCATTTCAGTTATTGAGAGGAGGGGGGCAAAGTTTTTGAACGGCCCAAAATAAAAACTAAAAAAAACCGCTCGCTAACATTTACGTTACATTACGTTACAATATTGCATTTTTATCTCAATACAAATAGCCTTCTTATATACATAATTGTATACTTACTAGTTAGTATCAAAGGTTAAATCATAAGCATACAGGTAAATAGGTAATAGTAACTCATTTTTTTGAGAGATAACAATAACTAAATAATTAATACATAGATGTAGGGGGTTACATATTACCTATTAACTACTATATGAAGGCCCAAAACTAGCCCAAACCCGGCCCGACAGCGGCCCGCTAATGACAAGGGGGGGATGCCCACCCTGCCCCCCCCCCCAAATGACGCCACTACTTAAAAGCCGATCGCGCGATCGTATCGTCGCGGGAAGCCATAAAATAAGAAGAGGTGGGGGCCTTGGATTGTTCAGAGTTCACGCGCAGACGCACCGCACGGCGAAAACGCAACACCGGGCAGGTCGACGAAGGCGTCGGTGCGGGGTGCCGGTAAAGGTACGGTCTCCAAGGCGCGACATGTCGCGGCGACTGATGTTCGTGATCGGTCGCCGCGTCGAAGACATAGGTAGGTACTGTACTTAATAGGTAGTAAGTAATAATTTATATATATTATAGTTAAACTAATACCAAACTCAAAAAGTCAAAATAGGATTTTAAAAGTAAATTAATTAATAGTAAAGTAATAATTTATTAGTCAATATTAATAAAATTATATTAACTAATTTATGGATCTGTGGATATATTAAATAATTCATAAGACAAATTCAGAACCTCGCACATTTTGATAAAAATTCAGAAAAATGCAGCGTCCCGTGCGTTTCCCTTAAAAACTAATGTAGGTTTATGAGTTATAAATATTCAAAGTTTAGATGAGCGGTGAAGTGGACAAACATATCGCGAGGTAACCCCGTACCACTCCACTCCGCTCATCTAAACTTTGAATATTAATGACTCATAAACTACTCACCCGAAATTCGATTTTCATGTATCAAAATACTAAAAAAAATATTCTGCTTTGGAATATAAAATTAAATCCCAATGTTGTCATTCAAAAAAGTAAAAAACTTAAAAAATTATAAGAATAAAAAATATTTAAAAATATAATTTTTTAAGAAAAACATTGTTTTATAAGTGACTTGAAACTATGTAAAAAAATATTTTCAAAAAAGTTTACACTTTTTGAAATAATGAGTGTTCAATGGTAAAAAAATCACCCGGTATACAGAATGAATTTTAGATTCAGAGTGGAACGATGAATGTATTGATTTTACAATGATGTGTGTTTTTTTATTTTTTTTATTTTTTTTTTATTTTTGTGTCTGTCATCATCTTTTAGGACAGTAAAAATGCTTGGATTTTCTTCAACAGTATCTTTTCTGATAGGAAAGTGAATCTAGTTGGTACTTTGGGGGGTCAAAAGTAAAAATTTTCCAGTAGTTTTCAAAAGCGCCGTGAAAAACAAAAAAAAAATTAAGGAAAAACGGGAATTTTTACGCAAAATCGGTTTTTCACAAAATCGATTTTGGCTTTTGGTGTAACTCTAAAACGAATGAATGTATATACATGAAATTTTCACTGGTTGTTTGTGTTTACATTTTATATACGCGATGAAATTTTCAAAATATTATGATTTGTTTTGAACTGTTTAGGAACATTTTCATATTCCATTTTTTTTTTAAACATGTATGCCTCCATTTATTCTGATTTTTAGAATTTTTAAGTATACCTGAAGACCATACTTTCAAATTCCTGATCATTTTGTACTACCTGAAGTATCCTGGGGCGATACAAACTTCAATTGTTCTGTGGTAAATTAAAAATACGAAAAAGTATATTATGTTAGGGGAAAGAGTGATAATAAATAGTCAAAATAGTTAGAATAATATATCAAAAAGGGGAGTGTTATATTGTGGGTACATATCATTGATGTTCTGATATTGTTTAACGTTGATTAGTGATTTTATATCTTTAGTTTAAAGGATATACCTATACGTATAGTTAATCTAATACTCTAAATATTGTAATTGATTTACCTGAGTATGAAGTCGTATTCGTGGATACGGGGTTGAGTTCGATGCTGTGATGAATTAAAAATAAGCATGTACGTTGCTATTGATAAACCTTCACCTTATAATAATACATATTATATTAACTGAGTTGGTACAGTTAGCTATTTTAATGAATAATAATTAAAGGAATTTTGAATGTCGACTTTCTTTATCCTATCTTTTATTATTAATTAATGCATACAATTATTATGATTGATTGGGATCGTGAGTATAGATTTATAAACGAAGGTTATGATGATGTATGATATACCTGAGTCTGCGTGTCTTTATTAACTTATTGTTGATGATGATTTTATTGTTGAAATTGTGTGAGTATGTATTATTATAATTTTTTACCTGGTTGATGTCACTTGATTTTAACGATGATGGTATTTGAAATGAGAGTTTTTGACGATGTTAGTTTTCTTGAAATAATGTAAGTACAATTTTTGTTTGAATATAAGTTATTTTAATAATTCACAACAAGATATTATAAGATTTGAATGAGTACGTTAAGTTAATAATCGCTTTATAATTTTGGCAGCGAAATAAGACGGTGCGATACTGCATGAGGGAGTTTGTACATGTATATATATATGGTTATTACTTATTAATAGTTTTTGTACATTTTGAATAATATCAGGGTACATGGGTAGGTACAGATATATATTATGTTTTGATAGTGTTTATTAGATATTGTATTGTCATTTAATTTCATAATGAGTATGACTGTTGTTGTTGTGTATAATTTTGGGTAATATAATGGGACATGGGTACATGGGTACAGGTATGTATTGTAGTTTTTGGTAATAACATATTTAATAGTATTATGATGATATTCAATCATGAAGCTGTGTTGGCGCAATGAT
The DNA here is from genome assembly GCF_005508785.2 of Acyrthosiphon pisum. NCBI lineage: Eukaryota > Metazoa > Arthropoda > Insecta > Hemiptera > Aphididae > Acyrthosiphon > Acyrthosiphon pisum. The sequence continues at coordinate 112,986,268 of NC_042493.1, forward strand.
GTAGATATCATTACAATGCTCGAAGTCACTGCGGCGTATATTATATATTATATGTAATATGTATATTACGTGTCTTGATTTGTATATTTAATACTTATTATATTAAGAGATATTTTTTGTTGAGTTCTACGTATAATATTGATGTGATTCGAACACTAATATTATATGAATTTGTTATTTATAATATAATATAATATTATGATAATCAGTGGCGTAGCCAGGGGGGGGATTTTGGGTGTTTGAACCCCTCCCATTGACATTTTCCCTCCTGATAAATATATTGTTTATAGGGTTTGGGACTGCTTGCAAGTTATAAATTTGTCTTATGAAATGGTGAAATTATATACAAAGTTTGAATTGGCATATTTGCGTACTTTTTAACTTAAATGTACATACAAGTGTCGGGAAAAATTATATTTGGATAACATTGAAAAATATTTTAAAAAATATTATGTTTGGTTAGGTACAATAGGCGATAATTTTGAGATTTGGGGAGGCCGAAGCCCAATACCATACTATTATAAAATTGAATAAGCTAAAAAAAAATAAGTAAATGTTTGGGAGGGGTGGAGGGCTGTTAAAGTAGTTGGTGGAGCTTGGCTACAGTTGGCCCTATATTCGCATATGTAAGATTTCATAAGTCTCTTTGTGAAAAAACTGTGTTTAAACTATAATTGACATCTAGATTGTAGATTATACGAATGAATGAACATCAGTACGTGTTGTTTATCACGGTGTTCGCATATCACGTTATTCGTTATTACTTATTTATTAACCTAGTGTTGTATGCCAGTATTTTTAAAAATTAAGTTGTTATTTATTTATTTATTTATCGGGTTTATATACCTACTTATTTTTTAGTTTTTATTACCAAAATTGCAATATGTTTTATGATTTTTCAAAAATAATATAAAAATGTTGCTACATAGTTATTATACATATATACATATATTTAAGCATATTTTGACTGCATATTTTGATAATTTTTAGTGCAACAAGTCAAGTTCTGAACCTTTAATTTATTTATATATGAAAACTGTAAAAACTTGGTTTTAATCTATACTTAAAACACCCCCCCATTTCATAATCCTGGCTACGCCACTGATGATAATACTATAACTGGCCTATGATACGATGATAGTCACAAAATCGTATATTATTGCAAAGATTAAATATATAGGTGAATAAATAATTAACAAGGTGAATTCGTTAGATAATAAAAAAATAATTAATTTAGACGGTCATACTGAATGCTGGAATAACTCAATATACATACATACATACATAAACGCACTCGTTTTGAATGGCAAAAATATTGTCGAAATGCATACTGGCATGGACGTTGTGCATTGGATCCTCTTGTGTGGGAGACAAGCGTGGAAAATGTGTATTGAGACTTCTCTGGAATAACACTGACGATGAGTCGAATCCATGTGGTCCTTATATAATATGATTTTGGAGTGATCTCTTCTTCTGATGTGCGTCGATTAATACGTGATATTAAAGTATTGATATATTTTATTATTTTGTGCGGTGCGACCGCTGGTAATTTATTATTGTTTTTACCAAAATGTCTTGACCGTAGAGCTGTAGAATATTATATTTTATGTGTTGCATGTGTCGCTGTGTGTGTATAAGGAACCATGTGGTCCTTATATAATATGATTTTGGAGTGATCCCTTTTTCTGATGTGCGTCGATTAATACGTGATATTAAAGTATTGATATATTTTATTATTTTGTGAGGTGCGACCGCTGGTAATTTATTGTTGTTTTTACCGAAATGTCTTGACCGTAGAGCTGTAGAATATTATATTTTATGTGTTGCATGTGTCGCTGTGTATGTATAAGGAATGCGTATAGATATATAAGTGTATGTATATAATTCAGTGGAGGCTCGTGTGTATGTGCACAAGTGCACATGCACTACCTACCCAATCTCAAGAAAAATTGAAAACATAAATCACAATAATACAACTAAGTACCTGCTATGTAATTAGGATTATTTTCAAAATATAAAAATGTAAATTCAGAATATAAAGAAAATAATAATATAATAATATTATATTTAATATTTGGAGTGGGTTATTTCGACTGCTAAACGGCCGTCCGCGAAGGAACCGTATCGGCGTGTATTATTATAGTATACTATTATAGTGGCAGTACTGCAGTTGTGCACACAATCGTTGTGCACATTTGTACAGTGTAAAAAATTAAAGCAAGTCGAAACACGCAGCCCGCGTTATAATGGAATTGGTGTGCACATTTGTTTGTGTGCACATGACCAATTAAATTGTTTTCAGCGAATTATTTTCGACGTCGCGTCGCAGCAGCGTCGTTGCGCGTCGGCATCGGCATTATTATGTTATTAAAGTTTATTTTTACTCTCGTAGTCTCGTTTATTTATTATATTCCGATTATCAGCTGATATATTAGCTGGTCAGTAGTCGATCATTA
>NC_042493.1:112988773-112989847 GCF_005508785.2 Acyrthosiphon pisum
CCCCCCCCCCCCCAAATGACGCCACTACTTAAAAGCCGATCGCGCGATCGTATCGTCGCGGGAAGCCATAAAATAAGAAGAGGTGGGGGCCTTGGATTGTTCAGAGTTCACGCGCAGACGCACCGCACGGCGAAAACGCAACACCGGGCAGGTCGACGAAGGCGTCGGTGCGGGGTGCCGGTAAAGGTACGGTCTCCAAGGCGCGACATGTCGCGGCGACTGATGTTCGTGATCGGTCGCCGCGTCGAAGACATAGGTAGGTACTGTACTTAATAGGTAGTAAGTAATAATTTATATATATTATAGTTAAACTAATACCAAACTCAAAAAGTCAAAATAGGATTTTAAAAGTAAATTAATTAATAGTAAAGTAATAATTTATTAGTCAATATTAATAAAATTATATTAACTAATTTATGGATCTGTGGATATATTAAATAATTCATAAGACAAATTCAGAACCTCGCACATTTTGATAAAAATTCAGAAAAATGCAGCGTCCCGTGCGTTTCCCTTAAAAACTAATGTAGGTTTATGAGTTATAAATATTCAAAGTTTAGATGAGCGGTGAAGTGGACAAACATATCGCGAGGTAACCCCGTACCACTCCACTCCGCTCATCTAAACTTTGAATATTAATGACTCATAAACTACTCACCCGAAATTCGATTTTCATGTATCAAAATACTAAAAAAAATATTCTGCTTTGGAATATAAAATTAAATCCCAATGTTGTCATTCAAAAAAGTAAAAAACTTAAAAAATTATAAGAATAAAAAATATTTAAAAATATAATTTTTTAAGAAAAACATTGTTTTATAAGTGACTTGAAACTATGTAAAAAAATATTTTCAAAAAAGTTTACACTTTTTGAAATAATGAGTGTTCAATGGTAAAAAAATCACCCGGTATACAGAATGAATTTTAGATTCAGAGTGGAACGATGAATGTATTGATTTTACAATGATGTGTGTTTTTTTATTTTTTTTATTTTTTTTTTATTTTTGTGTCTGTCATCATCTTTTAGGACAGTAAAAATGCTTGGATTTTCTTCAACAGTATCTTTTCTGATAG
>NC_042493.1:112990773-113005241 GCF_005508785.2 Acyrthosiphon pisum
TTATAAAATAAATATTATAGGTAATATACCTACCTATTATACTATTATACATAAATATATTTTAGTATTTTGGTGAATGGTAATTTTAAAATTATAAATATTTTAGTGAACAATTAAAGATCCTACCTAAAAAATAAGATTATTTTTTAAATGTTGTTTGATAAAAATAAATGAATTCTGGTCTTACTATATAAATATTTATAAGAAATAAATTATCACAAATCACAGCTTTACTCTATACGTCATATCATATTTTAATTATAGACTATAATATAGGGAATATAGTTAGGAATTATATATTCTAATATTATTCATAGGTACATATTCATGGATTGTCCAAATCATTAATATAAGGTACCTAATACATTGTGGATAGGTAAACATAATTAATTTAAATCAAAACAATAAAATTAACATAACATAATTGCATAATTGTTAAACTGCAGTATGGTAGACAGTACTACTACAGTAGAAAACTTACCTGTTTCCGTATGTGATCTCTAACAAATGACATCGTTAAACAGTTTAAACTCTTAATTAGTTAACGTAAACTGCAAAAGTAATAATGTACAATGTACATTTGTTAGAACGTGTATTCGAATTTAGAGCGATTTATAACCTAACTTTCAATTAATATTGGTTTGTCATAAACATAATGTAATGATGACAATAATATGTTCGGTATAATTATCGTGGTAATGACGCCAATAGAATTAAATTCTATTGGCGTCATTTTAATATTTATTTATGTACTTTTAAAACAAATAATTATTGAGTGACATGGGACGACATCTACTTTATAGTATCGAAGCAATCGAACATAAACTAATAGCTTGGCACCCTTGAAATTTAAAGAATGCAACTCAACGTACAAGGTTTCTTATCACTAGCCGCCCGAAAAGTAATCACCTAGCTTTGGTCACCCGACTTCACACACGTAGTACAAAGGGCAGAATAACTCACTAGGTGGCCATTATAAATATTATAATATATTGTGATCAGTAATAATGGTAAACAGTTAATATGGAAATAATATTATCACTACGTCTTGTCCCGGAACTCGTGTGCTTTTGCACTGTCACGTAATTTTTATCATTTCGTTTACGCGTCTTGTGAGATTTCAACACTTGTCGACGATTATTCGAGCACGAGCGAAAGGTTCCCACGTGCGGGTATTGCAATTTACAACAAGTAGGTATATAATTTTTTTTTTTTAAATGGTCTTACCTTTTCGGCAATCTGATCCAGTGTTCGGAGCGTTCACTAAAAAATTGAATTCGATCACGTTCGCGTTCATTAAATTTCTATGTACTTATAGTTTAACTACCTACTATTACAAAATCGTGTAAATCATAATATTATTGTTGTTTTATGTCTACCCACTGGGATTTCACGTAGGTATTTTGTTTTTATAACTCGTACCTATTATATTATATAACATTATAATAGTATTATCACATATATATATAGTAAATACACATAAACGTTTTAAAAATCGTTAAGATTCATTAAATATACAAACGTCGTTCTTGCCCATGTTCTATTTGAAAAAAAAAACAAATGACATTCACTCATCGTTCACTAAATATGAGCTACGTTCTTTCCAAACACGGGTCTGATCGCATAGTGAACGTGGCCCTGTATAGTGTACCTTTAGTCGACGGTTTCTCAATTAAAAAATATTGTACTTACAACCTGGTACACATTAAACATCTCGTTATCTATGAGATTGTATTGCATGTCGTAAATCTACTAGTATCAATATACATAATAACATGCACAGACTTGGTGTCGGCCTGGCCCATAAAACAGTTTTTAAAAATGCTTACCAAATTTTTTCCTTCAAAAATACATTTATTCAAATTCTGATTTTTAGAATTTTTAAGTATACCTCAAAACTATATTATATTAAAATTCCTGATATTTTTGTACTACTATTAAAGAGTGTCCTGTGGCAATACAAACTTCTATTTTTCAAATGAAAATTTCCTTTTTTACTGCAAATTAATTAGCAGATGATGTTCATGTAGATTTAGATATATCTAAATCAAAATTCTAATAAGTAGCTGCTGAGTTATTAAAATGTTTATACTAAGGATAATAATCCTTAAATATGGTTTTACAATAAAAAACTATAAGTACCTAATATTAGATTTAGTCATACCTATTCACTATACCTTCCTACTTAATAATTTTTAAAAATAATTTATCTTGATAAATCAATGGTAATTAGTACTAACTGCTAACATTTTCAAATCATCTAAGCCCCCAAATCTACTAAGCCAATTTCCAGTATTCAAAAATCTACAAGTATATTTAAATATTCTATAAATCAGAATTTGGATATAATATGTCCAATTTTATTTATGTAAAAAAGGAGGATAAGCATACTTAAATAATAGCTCTGTATAATAGTTATGCCAAGCCGAGAATCATTTGTTTAAAAATAAACTATGACATTAACTAATATACTACAACTAGCTATTAAACAAAAAAATAATAAATTAACAAGAAACAAAATTATAAATTTTAACTTAGAAGACAAATCCATAAGCTATAAGCATAATATTATTCAAGTAAACTTTCAAAAGTAAAATGTCCAAATTTCTACATTGTTTTATATTTATAAATATATATTTATAGGTATAAATGATGTATAGTATTATATATAATGCATAGTTTTGTATGCAACATTTTCATGATCACTGATATAAGACTTAACAAAACTTGAAAATCTAAAAACACATCCTCCTACATATAACTTTACATTTGTACTATTATATTGACCTGCTCACACTGTAACACTATAATAGGTAAAGTTAGGATGTTGATGACCTAAAAAACACACAAAAATGTCCTAAAAAAAGTGCAAAAATGCCCTAAAAACTTCAAAAATGACCTTAAAAATTATCTAAAATACTAATTAAGTAAGTGAAAAAACTTATTTATAAATAATAATTTTTATTAGAGATATGGGTATAATAATGGGCGTAATAGTAGAAGCATTTAAATAATTTATAAATAAATTTCAATACTAAAAATACATTAAAAAGTAAAATATAAATAAAAAAAAATTACATTAAAAATATTTTCATTATTACTAAAAATGTCTATGTCAATTTAATCTTGTTTATCGGATTTATTCCATACAATTTATAAATCTAATACTCGATAAGCGTGTATGATCGGCGTATGTCTGAAAGAGCACACGTTTTATCAATATATAACACTCGAAGAGTAAATCTTATCGGAACGCGATAAATGTAATCACAACAAAAACCCCACAATAATAATATTAAAATTATTTTTTACTAATAGTCCAAATCCAAAGTTAGATTTTAAATAAATTAAATTTGTTCCCAAACTTGGGTGTAATATTTGCCCTAAAATCTATAATTTGTGAAAAATGCCCCACATTGTATAAAAAGTACAAAATATGCCCTAAAAGATGAAAAAAATGACTTAAAAATGTTGAAAAATGACGTTAAAAACAAAAAAATGCATTTATAGGTAAAAATGCAAAAAATACAAAAAAAAATGCAAAATAAAATTAGAATATTCTGCATCAAGGGAGCATAAAACAAATTTTTAGCTAGGATAGCATTGAACAGAATAAAAGGGAAAAAATGCAAAAGTCATCAATATCCTAACTCTAATAATAGGCAAGTATCAGATCCTGTAAAGAAATATTGTGCGAGATGAAATATGTATATAAATACTTTACAGGGTTCTTACTCCCTAAATAGACCAGGCACAGTCCAAATTTGCCACCCAGCGGCCATGTTCAGGCCGCTAATAGTATAATAAGTAGCACGGTATAATGAATGTATAATAGTACCTACCTATGTAAATTATTTATTATGCTTTTAAATATCAATTTTTTTTTTTTCTTGTAATACCTACCTAACTATATTGAAAATTATATAATATAATAAATTGCTTTATTTTGCACAATTTTGATATCAATCAATTTTGTCATTTCTCTTCTTAGTGTTAACATGGATTTGTTTTTTGGTTTGCAGTCGATAACAATACATTATATTGGTGTCTTAACAATTAATAAATATGGGTCAATTTGAAAGTACAAATCGCACCTACAACAGCAATGATGAGCTTATTAATGCATTAATTAAGAGAGAGTGTATACACTCAATTAATGTGGAAAAAGTGTTAAGAAGTGTCGATCGAGCATTGTATTATACCAATGATAATGAAGAAGACCCCTACGGAGACGTGGATTGGCAATTGGGAGATGTTTATCTGTATTCACCAAGTGATTATGCTACTGTTTTAGAATGTTTGGATCTCCACAATGGTCATAAGTTTTTAAACATTGGTTCTGGAATAGGGTATTTTAGTACTTTAGCCGGTCTTTTATTGGGTAAGCTTTATCTCAATATTTATTCATTGTACTCCCAATCCAGTAATACCCTTTAAAGTTTAAATTCATTTCAACATTTTTCCTTAATTTTATAGGTGTTAATGGAGTTAATCATGGCATTGAAATTAATGGTTCCTTGATAGATATTGCATATCAAAAGTTGGAAGTATTTAAAAGAAATTCTGCAGCAATTGATTATTTTGAATTTTGTGAACCAGTATTCATCAAAGGTATAATAAAATTTTTTCATATTAGTTAAATAACTATAAGTACTCACAAATAATTAAAATCCTATGAAAAAGGACTGATTCAAATGTTTCAAAAATAGGTTATAACTAAAAAGTCTCTTGAAGATAATAGTATATAACATTTACTTTACAAAATCCATTTTATAAAATAACTTACAATAAATTTAAAAAGCCTGGGAAGTTGTTCTTCTGTATAATAGTAGTTGTAGAGTCTTCTTTTTCATTTAATAGTGTGATACATGCGATAAGTTTGATTTCAATGATAAGTTATTGTATCCGACAGTTACTATTTCCAAGGATATTTTATTAAATCTGTATATTGACATTATATTCTACTATTCCGTGCTACAAAATGATGCAAATCACTAATGCATATAAATTATGGAACTTTGCTGTCTCGAAGCCAAATTACCAATGCCATCTCATCAGTCCTGTAAAGAATACTTTTAAAAAGTACTTGAGTAAATACTCAAATACATTTTTTTTTAAGTATTTAAGACACTACTCAAATACTTTTCAAATACTTTTGGTTTTTAAAGTGGGTTTCTAATTATCGTAATATAAACACATAGTTAGTAGGTAATCTAAAGTTATCTAATAGTTTTAAAGAGAATATTGTTATTCAAAATTCAATAACTTTATTTAGAAATCTGGTTTTCACAAACCTTTGGGCTTCGGCTAAAACAGAAATACAGAATATTAAATAAAACTATTATTCTATTATTGTAGTTGACAAAAATATTTTTCCAACCAATTGTTTCGAATAAAAAAAAAATGTTTGAAATAAAAAACCAAAGTATTTAATACAAAAAAAAAGTATTTAAAATACCATTCAAAATACTTCATGCTGAAAGTATTTAAAAATCTATTCAATACTTAAAAAAGTATTCGAATACTTTTACTCAAATACTTTTACTTAAATACTTTACAGGACTGCATTTCATGACCAGTATATGTATCTGAGAATATGATTTTTTCCGATGTACTTTAACATAAAGAAAACTGACTGGTTATCTTGAGGGGTTGGATTCAAAAAGATTAATAAATTTAATTTTCCCTCATGTTGCATTGTCTTGTAGCACCATTGTCTTATTTTTATTAGTCATATAATAGGCTTAACTAATTTTTGAGAAAAACATACTCTAATACATAACCTATATTACATATTAATTTTTATTAGGTTTAATAATAGTATATCATGTAGTATTATTATTATTAAAATGTCATTGTATAATGTACATATAGGAAATGCATGTGAACTGATGCCAGTGGGTTACTATGATAGAGTCTATTGTGGAGCTGATGTACAACTAGAGGTATCTTCATTTATGGAGGCTCTCATTAAAGTACTGACTATAATATAATAATTAATGATAAAAATAAACAAACTTTTCTTTTCTGTATTTAGATTGGTGGTGTATTAGTTATGCCATTGAAAAGTGTCCTTGTAAAAGTAACGAGGAACAGTGAACACTCGTGGACCAAATTTCATTTCACTAACGTATCGATGCCAGATCTTGTTGTGGCAGAAAAAAGTAGTAGTATAAATGTTTCAAAGTTTCGTAAGTTAACACATTGTATACTGAAAATAAATAAATTTTAATTTTTTGTATGTTTTTCAGCTACTGTTGAACCATTGAGTTTACAAGAGTTATGCAGATCATACATTCGTGCATCTATACGAAATTGCTTGAATGAAAGTCAACCTGGCTTGCAAATGCTCACTATATGTAAACCAAAACCAAATAAAAGTTATGATCAAAAATGGTTTGATGACACTAAAAGTGAAATTATTCGTTTACAAAACTATCTAAATGAGATTAGGGTTTTGAGAGAGGAAACATCAGATCTGGATTCAACTTCTGAGGATGAGGTCATTGAAGAAGATAACAATGGCGATGATGTTGATGTTGAAGAAAAAAATACAAGTGAACAGTGTGATAAAAGTTTACCTAATGAAGTAATGAACGATTACGATACTGATGATGAAATTGCTGAGGAATTTATAAAATATCGTTTTCTGAGCAATCGCAAAGAAAATGAGTTGAGTAAACTTCTGAAGATTAAAATTAATCTGTTACCTGTACCAGCTAAGCTCAAAGTGTTTCTCAACTATAATAGAGATGATTAATTTGAATTTGGCTGCAAATTAAATAACAAAACGATAAATAAAAAATAGTGATAACTATTAATATGTAACTATTTTAAATTATTAGATTTGTTTTTAATTTTAAACATTGTTATTTACTATACACTATATTTTAGGTTTTTATAAATTATGTATCACTAACAAATTGATTTTTTTTTTATATAATAAAATTATGATATAGCATAGACCAGTGTTTCCCAAACCAACATTTTTTTGATGGGTCACGAATCGCGGTTATAATTTGGATTAAGGTTATTTTAGCTATAAATTGATACCTCAATATTGTATGATAATAATGTGAAGTCCGGCTAGTATTGTAGAATGTACAACATCGAGTAGCTCCTTGTATGCTTCACAGAGAGGCACTTATGTAAAAAAAATGTCAACTGAATTAAATAAAGTTGTTAATGAATCTGTTAAAATTATTAATTTTATTAAATCTGGAACATTAAATAATAGATTGTTTTACAAACTCTGTGAAGAAAATGTTAAATCACTTTTATTTCACTCAGAAGTACGTTGGCTCTCTTGGCGAAAATGCCCCGAGTGCAATTTTGGTGCAGTCAATGTGTTAATATAATGTAAACAATGGTGCAAGGAACGGTGCTATGTCGGTTCAGTGCACTGTGTTTTTGGTCAAAATGAATACCGATTATTTACATGGGTTTGACCGTGCCCTTTAGGTACTAGTTTCGGTTCACATACCGTGCGGCAGTGTAAACTAGATAACGAAATATACCGTGCTTTTTATAAGCAACATACTGTGTAATTACCGTGGTATAACACCGTGCACACACTGAATATGCTTCAGTGTTATAACCGTGTATACACTGAAAATTATTTAGTTATATAACTGTGCATACACCCATTATTTTACAGTTCTTTAACCGTGCACACCCTGCAATTCTTTAATTTCATTCTATAATTGCCATTTGTTAAGAGGATGCAACCCGGATATTTATTTTCTCCCTCTTACAAGTGCATAACATAGAAAGTTTACGTTAAGATGACGTTTAGCTCTGTTAGTTTAAAATTTAGAGTGAATCGACCTGTTATGAAATTTGATGGTAAGAACATTATTTATGTTGGTATGTTTGATTTTTACAATTGTTTAGTTTTTTAGTGAGCTGTGAGCATTTTTAATTTACGCTATATTATACATTGTGGAATTTTTGTTCATCAACAGAGGTTTTCTAAATCCGGATAATGTTTCTGTAACAATTTATTAAGCTGTTCTTTTATTGATGCACTAAACGATGAGTTACAACCAATTTTCACAAAAAGAAAAGATTCATTCGATTATATATATACAATTTTAAACAAATGAAGTTTTCGATAAAATAAAAAATGAATGATTTACTAATTCCTCTTTATAATCTATGTTATCTTCATTTGGTTCAGATATATATTTTTCAACAATCTCTAACTCATCAATAGTTTTTACAGGAATAATATTTATCAATGCTGACAGCAACTTAGGAATTGGCATTGCCAAAGATCTAACTCTAGAGTCGGCCTTCATTATTACTTGCATCTTGTAGTCTAAATTTTCAATTGACTATATATTTGACTATTGGATTTATTCAACATTGTAAGCTGTATCATCATTTGTTGTTGAATGGACTTCTGAGATTTATTTTTTTGAATAATCAAAGACTTCAAATCTGAAATACTTCGAAAACAACAGCTTTCTAAAATAAAATAATTAAATATTATTGACCAATTAAAGATTAAATAATAATTTTAAATAGCTAGGTAGGTACCATTTGAATCATCAACTTTGGAAGTATCCAAAATATCAGTATTTGAACTGTTATCAATAATATTAAAATAGAATATTGGTCTGTCAAAAAGTCTTCATTAGTTGCATCGTTTATGAAACTTGTTAGTTGATCCAAATTTTGGCTACTATGTACATTTTTGTTTGTAGGAGTTTTTATATTTATAGGAACTAAAAAAAAAAAATTGCAATGGTTAAAAAATAAAGAATAAATCGGTAATAGCTGCATATCTTACCTGAATCTACCTCAGTGTTGTCATCAAGATTAGGAACATTATTATTTGAATCAGAAACTGCAGAATAAACAAACAATAGCTTTTAAATATATACCCATTTATTATGATATCAGTTAAAATATAAAAATTAGGTACCTATAAATAAACTTTTAGTTTTATGAGGATACTCATAATCTTTAGCAGGTGTCTTTAAAGACGTTTCTTGCATGCAATTTACATCATCATGAGTATCCTTTATCTTGGAAGTAGAAGAAATACTATCACCCCCAGAACTATCTATATTAAAAATGAATAAATTATACCAATGAATTGTTTTGAAATTAAGATGAAATAAAAAACAATGTATTAGTGACTCTTAAATATACTTTTTATTATCCTCTTTGTGATTATAATTGTGTTCAAGTTTTCCACAGTGTTTATATTACCATCATCATCTGAATTTGTTACTTTAATAATAAATACAGTAATGATAAATAATTAGTAATTTCATCATCATAAACATATTATAAAAAATCTATATATTATGTAACTGAAATGTTTAGTTACAACCTAAAGTGTTTAAAATTAATTTATAAACTTACATAATATATTATCAGCTTTAGAATAATATATTTTTGTTCCTCTTTCATTTGCACTGGTTACTACATTTCAACACTTTATATATATATTATTATATAACCTTTAAAAAAATTATATTATTATTATATTAATAGAAATAAGTAATAAATTACCAGTTGAATTGATCAGACTTGTTAGTGGTTTTGGGAGACTATAACTAAACTCTTTTTGTATATCACGTGCACATTTTGGCATTATTCTCCTTTTTTTAGGTGATGGATATTTCGGAGATAAATAACTTTTAACATAGTAATTTTCATCAGATGAATCTTTTTTAGACCAAACCTTAGACACTGCTTTTGATTGTAATACCTTTTCTAATTAAAAATAAAAATAAAAATCATAAACAAACACACTTATTTTATTCAAAAATATTATACTTACTAAACGACCCTGCTACAATTAATACTGGATAGTATGTGCTGGATAGTATCTTCATTAGGTATTAAACTTTTATTAATCATGTTTTCTATCTGCAATGCAGTGAAAGATATATTTTTATTATCTGTTTGCCAATATGGAAACCAGCACATCATTTCTTTATTATTAATTCATGTTTCTGGGACATGTTGAACCTCATAAGTGGAATTGAAAATAACAACATACCATGGCCTATAAATTAAATGTAAATATTAAAATCAATCAAAAAAAAATTAATTAATTCAAATTCTAACATACAATCTTCAAACTTACTTCAATAAGTCTGTAATCATTCGTTAGGTATTTAAACAAAAATATGTTGTAATAGACAGTTGATCTATATTAGGTGTAGGTACCTTTGAAAACTATACAATCATATGATTCATCATACTTTATACTTATCTACCACATTTGTATTAGATTATTTATTTTTAGTGATTAGAAATCAAAAATTATTATTTATATTATAATAATATTTAATTTTAATTTTTAATAATTATTACTATTTTAGTTGATTATTATATATTATAATATAATATAATATAATATATATATTATACACAAAATAAAACTAAATTAATACATTATTGTAAAAGCAACAAAGGCATGACAACAGATCTCGTCTCATCATCTAACATGGAGAAACGAATCATTTTTTCTCTAATGTCAGGTAATTTTCACTACTGAAGATAACTAAGTTGTGAAACTAAATGTATGTTTAATAATTCTGAAGAACCGAGTATATTAAAATATTCTACAACTTTCTCAAATTTTTGTGGAATAATCAATATGCTTTGATCTAATTGTGAAGTTGCAATATTGTCTATTAGTACTAAATCACCACTTTTCATTTTCACACAATTATTTGCCTTGTTTAATTTTAAAACAAATTTTTCTGTTTTCCATCCTGTAAATTGAGGTTCACATACATCTTGAATCATTGGTAATTTTAATAAGTTTGAGAAACACTGGCCTAGATGGCAATTTAGACATTTATTCACCTTTGATACTCATTATATTAATATACATGAAATTAACTAACTAGTTTTATTGTTTTATTGCAATTTTTAATATTTAGGCAATTTCTAAATAATTTTAAAATTGTGAAACTATTTCATCATTCTGTAGAAAATAAGATATTTTTACATATTTTAGCAAAATTGATTTATTTGTACGTTTATTTACTATTTATATAATATAAAATGTAATATATGTATGTACTATCCTAAGGGTATCTATATGTGATTATATATAATATGTACCTATGTGAGCTTTAGATTACAGTGATGCCCAACCTTTTTCCTTTGACGGGCCACTTTGGTAAGCAATTATCTTCAAGCGGGCCACAAAGTATAAAAGTAGATACAAAAAAAATCTTATATATTGGACTTGTTTTCTTATCTTTTATTGTCTACTGAAAAGATTATGAATTGAGGTACACATCTTAGGTACACCATTAGTTAAATCAGTACGTTATTTTAGGTACACGGGTGATAGCGATATTTAATTGTTAAGTTTCCGTATGAAAATGTCAGACAGAAAAAAAAGCAAATATAATGATGATTGCCGAATTTTTAATGAAAAATGGTCTATAAATTATGATGAAACAAACAAAATCGGTTCATAGATCACGACTTACGGATGAACACCTTCATTCAATTTTGAGGATTGGAACCACTAAACTTCAACCAGATTTTTCATTATTAGTAAAAGGAGTACAAGCTCAAATTTCACATTAAAAATAAGAGTAAAACATTTTTGTACCTATAGTTTTTAGTTTTATTATTATCATTATAATTGTATTTTTTGGAACAATTATTTAAACGAATGCATAAATTTAAATAAAAATAATATATGAAAATAAATAGTTTAAAAATGTTTTCATACACTTTTAAAATTGTTTTTATTTTAGAAAATTCGTAACGGGCCAAATAGAATACCCGGGTTGGGCACCATTGCTTTAGAATATGTTTAGGTGTTTGTGATAATAAATGTGTCTAAGTGTGTATATACACAGGGTGTTACCACTGGGTATCTTCCCTAATCTAACTACTCATATCATATTTTACCTTTCATATATCAAACCTACTTACTGTACAAAAAGCATGTATAGATTGTAGATTTTTTCAAATAAATAAAAAAAAAAAAAAAAGTGTGTATATAATATTTTAGTATATAATATTTGTGAAGTATGAACTAACCTATGGGTATATGGGTGTGTGTGTGTGTGTGTGTGTGTGTATCTAGAGATTAGGGGAAGAACGAAACTCATCGACATATGTAAACGAATAAACGAGTGAATGCAAATGAATCACAAATGTCTATATCTATCTTAACGTGTATATTTTGAAACAATAATTTTTAATTATTTAATTATTTAATTAATTAATTATTTTATGTGTGTGTACATTTACTAGAGGAAACTAATCCACAAATCAGGGACTGGAACCTTCATAATTGTATTGGTTTTGGTTTAGGTTTCGGTTTTCAGAAACCCAAAATTTCGGTTTCGGTTCTGGTTTCAGTTGCTTTTTATTTTTTATTTTATAGTTGCAGTGGCGCCGACTTTTTTTTCATTTGGTGGGGCAAAGTATAAAAATTAGTTACCACCACCACCCACTACCCACATGATTATATTGAAATTCAACTATCACAAAGCAAACACTAGGGCGAACCGCCCCATAAAAAATACGCATTCGGCGACACTGTAACTTACATTACTATAGTGGTTCTCGCTGAGGCTATATTTCATATATCGAAATTTATTTCTTAGGGAAATCAAAAAACTATATTTATTTTATAAAGTGACATAATATATTTGAAAGCTATCATGAATTAGTTTAAAAGAAAATTTTACTGAATGTTATCGATTATAAATGGTAAGACATAATATAATATATTGTATAATACAGGGGTGGCCAAACCGCGGCTTGCGTCATAGACTTTTGCGGCTCGTATCTTAAAAGAACGTAACATTAGACGTAAATTAACGTAAGAGTAAAAAAAAAAAAAAAATGTCACATAATATACAATAATATAACCTTTTTTTTTTTTACATCTTGGCTCTTCAATTTTTATTAATATATTTGGTGGCTCACGAGTCTCTTCTTGCTGGCCACCTCTGGTATAATACATGCACAAAATACAGTGACGTACGCATGGGTAAGGTTCTGCCCCCCCCCCCTGAAATGTCTTCCTTTTAAAATATTAAATTATTACACCATTTCAATACGCAGAGTCGATCAATTGTTGATCATATTTATTTTTTAATAGATATAAAATAAATTGTTAAATATGACAAAGACGTCGATAGTCATTGTTTCAATTTTTCGGCTGATTTAGAACATCGCTAAACGTCTGACATAACCGTTATATGGTGTATCAAG
Source organism: Acyrthosiphon pisum (assembly GCF_005508785.2). Classification (NCBI taxonomy): domain Eukaryota; kingdom Metazoa; phylum Arthropoda; class Insecta; order Hemiptera; family Aphididae; genus Acyrthosiphon; species Acyrthosiphon pisum. The sequence goes on from NC_042493.1 coordinate 113,003,992, forward strand.
GGCGTCCCAGGGGGACTAATTCTAAATAGTGTACTAAATTATTTTTATTTTTAATATTTAAGATATAAATTCTAATATACATTTAAAACTTTTAAATGATTGTATAAAAGTTTTACAGACAGAACTATTCATTTGGGCTTTCATTTTTTGATAAAAAAAAATTAAATGTTCATAAAGATGGCATACCTACAAATATTTAATTTTATAAATTACCTAAAATTATAAAATCAACGGTGACATTTTATTTATTAAAAAATAATGTATTTGATAATTTAAAATTACTTAACAATTAGTTAAAATTAACGCTGTAAGATTAAGTTTTAAAAAACATGCCACAAAAATACTTTATAACTAATAGGATAGTGAGACAAAAAATGTAAAAAGGAAAATATTTTGCCCTCCCCTTGAAAAATTCCTGCGGACGCCCTTGTGGTGTATCATCATTTATCGTCGTACATCGATTATTATCACGTTTATTACGACCCGAAGAATCTCTATAGACTATAGAGTATAGATGACCAGGTATCCAGGTTGAACACGGAAGTGTTCTAAAATATGTAGACTTAATTTGACACTAACTATACGAGTAATTTGTTATAACCAATAATATAAACTATTTACAAAAAATAATGTAAAATATTATTTACTCGGGTAAAACCCTAACCGATCTAAAATCCTGCGTACGCTACTGACAAAATATATACCTATTATATATTTGACATCATAGTCCCGTTGGTCAGATGGTACTGAATTATTTTTACTTAGGTACTATACATATATGTTTAAATGGATTAAATACACAGAGGACTTTTGGTCCTGTTGGTCGGCAAATTTATGAATGTACTATATAGCAGTAGTTCTCAAACTGTGGTAAGCGCAGTGGCGCATCAAGGGAGGGGGGCAAATATTTAAGGGCGGCAAAACGGTCGATAATGTCGTTTGTATAATATAACAAAAATAAAATATTTAGTATAATAAATATTAATTATTACTTTCACGAATTTACGATGTCAATTGTCGGAATATCTAAAATCGTAATGTAATCTAATATTAGAACTATTAGGTACCTACTCATTGGGAGAGAATGCTGTTTATGGACCTTGTTTTCGTAATACCAAGTACCTACGTACTAATCGAACTATCTTTAAGGGGATTCGAAACCGTGATTTTCTGTTTTCGTCTAACACACGCGTGACATAGTATTTTAGACCTGTTTTTAGCCAAACATACCAATTGATCTTAGGAATCGA
>NC_042493.1:113005291-113016496 GCF_005508785.2 Acyrthosiphon pisum
TTTCAGAATTCTCATCGCTTCATTAGATCAATTGGTATGTTTGGAAAAAACACGTCTAAAATACTATGTCACACGTGTGTTACACGAAAACAGAAAATCACGGTATCATATTATATTATCACTATTCACTAGATATATTGACATGTAATAACCGCCGGGGCACCATCTGGCTGCCCGCATACGATATTGTTATGCACCATTATATTATTGCAGTATTGACTACTGAGACTCTGTGGCTCTACTACAAATGAGTAGATAAACATATGTTTTTTTTTGTTATTTACTTGTAAATTAAGGCGTATACTGAATTAGGTTCGTCATATTTATGTTTGCTCTCCCATACATTGTCCCTTAATGCAGCCCTGGGTAATCGTACTATTGGTAGTACGCAGAAGGCTACATAGAGGTAGGTAGGACGGAAAACTAATAGATTAGGTAATAGCTGATATGTTTGTAACGGATATAATATTATTGTATATTTTATGTAAATCGGTACTAGTGTTAATTAAATAATATACTTATTAAATTGTATACAATATTATAATATAATTACTGTGGTAAAAAATTTAATGACATTTTGAATAGTTGACATGACCGAAACAGTGAAACATAATACATTTGAGTGGTAGGTACCTACGTGAAAATAATAAAATTTAAAAACATTTGCTGTTTGTAAAATATATACTACTTATTGAGGGACCCGGTTCCGGCTTTTTAAATTTTCCGCAATTCTATAAATTTTGAAAATTGAATTTTATATTTAAGTTGCCATCTTAATTATAATACTTTTCCACTATTCTACTGTTTTTTTCTAAAAGAATAGAAGACTTCTTACGGGCCACACTGAACCTAGATTTTTTATTTTATTTCAAATAATGGTATAATATTATATAGTTTGTAAAAAAAAGCTTAACATTATATTATTTTTGAAGACTTATTATAAATTATTGAAAAACGGAGTTGTATGCGGCCGGTAGAATATTATCCTCTGGGCTCCTTAATAAAATTCAAATAAAGTCAAAGATAATTTTATAATAATATAATTCAACGTACAAACGGAAAAATTGTACGTGGTAGATGTATACAAAATTGAAAAGAGACTTCTATTGTCATAAAAACTAATAACTGAGTACGCTCTGTGAGGTCCATTATACATTGTACACTATATTATGTAATATTATATTATTTATGTATTATTCTTGTATTTTGTAAATAAATAAATAAATAAATAATAATAATAATATTAATAATAATAGAATCGGTCATTTCAATAACGACAATAAGTCACTGATTTTTCAATATTGACTTTTTATCAAATTTGATAATAATACACGTGGTTACGTATTCTGTGTAAAAACTACATAATATGTCAGACTAATATTTAATACACAATTGATTACGATAAAATATAATCACTGCAATAACTACTCAAGTCATTGACTTGTATAGTTTTTGCTGCCATTCAAAAAAGTTAAGTTGTTGTTTATTTTAGAAAAAATATGTATTTCATCTTGTGTAATATTATTATAATACTTCTAAAACTACTAAAACTTCGATGTTTATCTATTTCATTTTATTAATTTGACTTAGATTGTATATTATGAATATTCCCTGCAAAAACAACGAAAGTCAAATATGTTTTATCTCAATTTGATGCATTTTGATAAAAGTTGGACTATTTAAAACTACGGATTATGAATATCAGAAACCATAAAAATAAATTAATAAATAAGTGCAAAAAAGTTGAATTTTTGGAGTAGTAAAGTTTTTTTTAGTTCCTGTAAAGTTTAAATTTAATGACTTATGTCGTTATTGAAATGACCGATTCAATACGACTCGGCGCAGGGAAATAGTGTTTCGACAATTTATTATAATACGATATAGGTACCTCCTACCTACGGTGTATTGCTATTGTTAACAACCACATTGTATCGGGCTACTGTTGTGGTGTGCCTGGCAGATGTTAACAGGTAGGTACCCTAATAGACATTTTGTAATGATAATATTACAATAATTTAATAATAATAATTTTATATATTTATTTATATATTTATAAATATAATATTTATAATATTTATAATAAATAAATATATTTATTTGTAATTATCACGAGAATTATCATTACAAAATTTCTACCAGGGTACCTACAATCCTATTCATAAAACCTACTTACAAACGCCCCGTAAAAAACGTTCTATTAAGTACTGAAAACATTATTTGTATCGCTGTTTGACATATTATTATAATAATTATGTACCGGCACACGCCATACGCACTCATAAACGGTTGCGTACGAATTGCGTCCATAAATACAAAAATATACATCCGCGATGTGAAACCTCAAATCAATTGGGGGTGAACAAAAATTCGATGCAATAAAACGAGTTTGTAGAAGGTATCATACGAAAAAGAGCACATATTATGGTACTCTGGTCACCATAAGTCTATACTATGAATATACTGTACACGGTTTCATCCTTTTAAATATAATCTATTATTGTTATATTTAATTTCAAAAAAAAAATATGTCTTTTGTCGTTTTTTTTATCGTTAACGTAGTCCAATTTTTGGTACACGGTTAAATAATAATATAGACCAATAACCGGGTGATGAAATAAACGAAATATAATACTATTGTTTTCTAAATTCTAAACAGGACGAATATATAAAAATAATGTAGCTCGGTTTCCGATGGTTCGCCGCCACGCCTACACATCACAGAAGGCCATAGCCGCCGGCCGACACCAACAATGTGTCTACCGTCTATATTATTATTATTTATTAAAATTAATATTATTGATCTTCGCGCCGTGACTAACAGAAGCCCAATATCATATTTCTATGGAAATTATCTCTCTATACCAGCCCCTGTTTTTTAGTGAACTTTAAAGAACTTTAAGTTTTTCCATTTTAAGTAATTTCCATACACAGTTTTGAGTGGGCGGGTAGTTACTGATTTTTTTAAATTATTTAATCATTTATATTTAACTACCTATCATTGTTGAATTTATATGTTGGTTTATTTTACTGGTTTATTCTAAATAGGATTTAGCAAATTTAATATGCAACAAAACGTGCTATATAAATGTATAATATTGTTTTATGTATAATAGGGGGACTGGGAAGATAATAATGATGATATTATATTCTACGCGTAGGTATATAATATATTATTGGAAATTATAGGTTAAGTGATTAAACATTAAAACATATAGCAAACTTTTACCTACATTTAAGTTAGGTGACACCTATTTTAAAATAAACCAAAAACAAATTATACTCATGTAGGTTTTTATTTTATGTATGTACCTATGTGTGGGACGAGGGTAAGTGGGTAGTTTCAATATTTGCACCTATGGATAAAATGTCCGTGCCGCCACTGCAGAAAGTACGGTTGCAAAATATTATTCGTACCGTACTAAAAACGCTCATCAATGTGGACTGTATAAAACTATTTTATTTGTAGGTCCCACCCACACACTGTAGCGGTGGCGGTGGATGTAGCAGTAAAACGAGTCCAGACACAATTATTTACCGCCACCGCGATGGCACCGTCAGAATTTTATCGCAACTGCTATAGTCGCTGTATTAACATGATAATATTTTACAATGTTTCATAATGACCAGACGATAAGGCGCAGAATACGCAACGGCTAACAAAAATAGATACAACGTAACAATCAATAACAATATATTATTATTTTTGTTTTCCGATACGGGAGACGCGACGGTCGTCGCGAGTCCCTTCTTTTCTCCCCGCCACTACTACCGTTCCAAACCGTTATCATTATCGTCAACGAATATTATAATATTATAAGACAAATAACAACATTTCATCATAATAATAATATAACACTGTCTATATTTGTGGATTTTTTACGATAGTTCAATTTTTCAGCAAGTTTTGCGTGTATAATATAGCGCTAATTAAAAATGCACATAACTCACATAAAAACTGAACTATCGTAAAAAACCCACACGGCACACACAAACACAGATAATTTTCTCACCATTAAGTACTTAAGTTTCATAATTGGGTCCATTTTGAAAATATAATTTAAACTAACGAAGCTAAACGTTAGAATAAAATCACCTATAATTAATAAAGGATGATATTTTTGAGGGTTTGACAATAATTATGTTTTATATTTCACTATCATTTCATTTGACTTGATATTCGACTTTAAAAATAAATAATAAATATTGTAAATTTAAACGAATATTAAATAGTTTTAAGACGATATTTAGGCGAGTCGATAATGTGTCATATACTCTCATAAATATAATTCACCATAATTTTTGTAACGGGTTATTTTACACTATGATAACTCAAAAACATGGATGCGTTTTGATGAAAATAGGAAGTTATGTCGTAATAATAATATTATTATCACTGATCAGTATCAAAATAAAATATTATTGTTTTCTTGTACCTACCTACTGTAATACACGAATTTAAAAACAATTAATTATACATCACATTTATTTGGTTTTTTGAAGTGTCCAGTATTTTTATAAAATATATTTTATTTTTTTGGTCACTCGTTATTCATTATAATTTATAACAGTCTTTTCACTCTCATTTCATAAGTAATAATATTAAACAGTGATGCTGGAAAGAGTCAATGATAGACCTTATATTTTTTTTTAAACAATACAGTATTGTTGTATATTTAAAAATTAACTTTTTAACCTTTTGTTTAATTAAAATAAATATATTCCCAGTGTTTTTTTTTTAAATGTCAAGATAAAAGTACTTTGCCTCCAGACATGGACATACATTTAGGGGTCCGGGACTAGGGTTTAGGCCCGGCCTAAATACGACACTGCATGCTGGTAACTTTTGGCGCCACACATAAACAAATTTGTAGCTACCGTGTGGCTACCGTGTGAAAACTATATCGTTCGTGTGGCGCCACTGAGACTTTTCTGTGGTGACAATAAACTGGTCCGTGTGAAACGGGCCTTAGCGTAGCGAAAATTACATTATTTTGTCGATACATTTAACCTATTTGGTGATACTTAAAATAGTATGATATCTATTATATTAATTAATTTGTATTATAATAATTATCAGTATATTGATGCATTTAATCCACGATTAACCCGCGTAGTTAAAACCCGTACGGTGTACAGCACCAAATGCTAAATCAGTACAAACTATAAACTACCAATTTTCTACTGAAACATTTAAAAAAAATGTAGCGTAAAAGTATAGCGCAACACATTTAAACAATAGTGTTAGAAACAGCACACTACATTTTAAAAAAAAAATAGCGATAGCGACAGAAAGCTACTTTTTTAGGGGAGTACCTGTAGCATAAGTGAGCTACAAAAAACCAGTAACGTCCCGACCACTGAATAATTCATTAAATAAATTTGTATTTAATTTGTGATAGTTTTTTTATCAGATCACAGGTATGATTGTGTGTAAGTAATAAAAGTGGGTGGAAGACAAGTCTCCCACTGTTTTTATTCTTGAAACTTTTTGAGCGCAAGCCCTATATATTTTAGGACCCTATTTACGTCCATGGTAACATAGCACTGGGCAGCTGATCACGTTCGGCTTCTTATCATATGTTTTTAAGTGAGTTATGAGCATTTCCAATTTGCGCTACAAATTATACGCAATGCTTGCTAAAACATTGAAGCATCGTAAAAACGCACATACAAAAACAGACAATTTTCTCACTTCTATAATTTTAATAATATTGGTCGAACCGTTTTAATTCGTAAACTAAAGAATTAAAGTGAACTGCGCTGAGTTTTACGCACTCTTACAACGAAAACGATGAATGCGAGGTTTTAGCGTCCTCTTGGAGGATAACGTCGGCGCAATATTTGTTTTCTCTCCCAGCCCCACGCACCCAACATGCATGTATACATGTATAAAACGCATTCTCGTAAAATCGTTCATAATTAGGGTGAAATCGCATACCACGACAAATTACCTATTATAAAGGATAATATTTTTGAGGGTTTGATAATCGTCGGTTTTTATTATTATTCGACATTAAAAAAAAATTAAAAATTGTAAATTTTAATGGATACATATTTAATCGTTTCGAATTAAATATTCCGAAAAAAATGATATTGTGCCTGATAAATATTTTTCCCCATCATTTTCGTAACGAGTGAACGTTAAAAAAATACGTTATAAAAATTAAAAACGTAAGGCATAATATTAATATTGTTATTGTTTACTAACAACATAAGCAACCGCTCACCCTGTGCGTGCGTGCGTGGTGTGTCTTTGAAACGTGTTTCGGAACTAGGGAGAAAAACACTCATGTTATCAGGGTAGCGGACTCCTTCGGCCAATCGTGTAGCAGCAAAACCACCTTCCACCGCCATCACTATCGATAACAACCACAGCATAGGCCGCAACCCCTCGTCCAGTCGTCCACGTTCTTTAGTAGCGTAATGTCACTGTTTCCGTGTAGTCTGTCGTGCACACGTGCCATCACCCCACAGTGATATTATACACATTACACACCATAACTGCGCTGTATGCACACCGCCGAAACACGAAAGAAATGGCAGAATACTTGAGTTTGGATGACGTTGACAACAACAACAACGACGTCGACTACAATAACAACAACGACGTCGACTACAATAACAACGACGACGTCGACTACAACAACGACGACGACGTCGACTACAATAACAACGACGTCGACCACAATAACAACGACGTCGACTACAACAACAACATCGTCGACGTATTCGACCCGGATACGGAAATTGAAAGCGACTCGGAGCCGGAACGAGAAGTTATCTGCGCCGTCGATGAATCTGAACCGGAAACGGGAAGCGATTCGGAACCGGAAGAAGACATCGACGCCGAATCACCCGCGACGCGGGAACGGTTATATTATATCAGAATGGTACGATTAGGATATAGGATTGGTAGACTAGACACTCGTCGAAACGGAACCAGAGCCAGCTCGGAACCACCAAACCATCAACAGAACAAACGACGACGACTGGAATAAGACGGCACGACTGTGGCGACGACTGCAGAATTCCGATTGCAAGGTTTGACGTTGCTATTGTTTACGTTATTATATCGAACTATGTAAGATAAATCGTATTTTGCGTATCTTTATTGCTACTGTAATAATTGTACCTATACCTAATATTATTGTTTACTAATTGTTATAATTGTTAACAAATAAAAACCAATTTGATACCAATTAAACATCTGTCTTTATAATTTTATAATTATCATATTATTATAATATGAATTAGTTGATAGTTCTTGGTACCTACATAAATCAAACGGATTGCAATTATTTTGCATAAAGTAAAATAATATAGTAATATGGTTTTACTGCTGACCGTTGAATACCTACAGTATTCCTACAAAGGTATATTATTATATAATATTATTCTTGGAAATAATAAAAATCATAATATTATATTATTATGTCTATGGTTATTGTACCAAATGGTAGCAACTAGCAAATACTTAATTGTTTGATGAAAATAAAATGTTGAATATTTCATATATGTAGGAGAATTAGCTGTAAGTTTGACATTGGCTCTGAAGTGCCAAGGGAAGTTAACGGTAAGTAGGTAACTGATAAGTACAAATAAACTAAAATATTCTAATTAAACTTATTTAATACATAAAAATTATTACATAACTCAAAAATATTTTACACGGCTGGGAATATTACAATTACAATTACAAACTAGACTGACACAGTTGTAAATTTGAAAAATGTATTGGATGGTAAAAAGATAAAATTATGTAACCAACACAAAATTGGCATTTTAACTGATGATGATAATGACATAATAAAATATTAATACACATTTTTCCCAAGTAATGTACACCCTCAAACTATTAACAATTTGATAGTTCCTAAAAATTGAAATTTTGTGAGTTACCTACATCAATTGGATTTTCCACTATCATATTTCACTACTATTTTAACATAGACATAAACTGAAATTGAAATATTCAAATTAAACTTATTTTATACATCAAATATAACTAAAACCATTTTATTACACGGTTGGGAATAATTTATTTTAAACTAGACTGATACTGTTCAATTGCTGTACATTTCAAAAATTATTTGTTAATGGAAAGACCAAATAATGTAACCCACATCGCTAAACAAAATAGAGATTTTAACTGGTAATTAAAATGGCATAATATACATTTTTCCCAATTAACATAAACACTCAAACCATAGACATTTTAATCGCTTCTGAAAATAGTATTTTTGTGAGTTAGAATAGGTACCTATGGCTAAAATGTTAACTGAAGTCTGAAACTGATTCTAATCAAATTTTTAAGTCTAATTAAATAAAAGTTGAGAGTACCTACCAAAATATTTGTATTATTATTAAACTTAAAATGTTTCTAAAGAAGTTTCAACTATATAAAAATAACAAGTGTTTAATAAATTGATTCAACTGCTATTAGAATTGTATCTAATGGCTAATACCTATAGAAAAATTATTATTGATAGTTAAAATCATGTAGTGTGAAATTTTCCAGAGATATTATGTGTCTAAAACTTTTACTGTCTGTTCAGATAAAAGTAAATGGTTTTACTGCTGACTGTTGAATACTTACAGTATTCTTAAGAATTAAGATAAATGATATATAATATATTATTCTTGGAAAAAATACAAATCATTATATTATAATATTATATAAAATTTATAAGTTTATATAAATAAAATTTGAGAGTACTAAAGTATTTATATTAAAAGAAATTTTAAACATCAAGTGTTTAATTATTTCAACCACCTCTGTAATTGTACTTGATGGGTAATATACAAAAAAAAATATTTATATATTAAAAAAACTACTGGATATTGGGCGCGGCTACAAAAAATATTAGTTATACTCTACTGTTATGTTTAAAATTAAATTTTTAAATGATTAAATTCAGATGAAAGTTGTACATTTTACTCATTTTAGAAAATTTTAGTTTCAGAAATACCTTTTATAGTTATTAGTGTTAGAATAACTAAAATAATTTTGAATTGTTATTACAAAGACCTACCTAATACATTGATAAGTTATTGAAATACCAAAGCAGACATATTATGCATAAAATATTACAACAATGTTCTTAGCATGATGAAATAAATTAGGATGCAAATAAAAAAATATAAAACCATTTAAATTATAATTCTATTTATGAAACTAAACTTATCAATAATAAGTATACTGTATTATTGTAATAATTATATGCATTTACAATACTAAGGTCACAAATTAAAATATAATATTTCCAAATGTAATCAATCATTAATAATAACTAGATCTCAGATTAACACTGATTTATACATAATAATATATTATTGAAAACCTAAAATATGATGTATGTACCGAAAATGAATTTTAAAAACAAATAATTAAATGTATAAAATAGTATTATATAATATATTAAAATGATCAATTTAGATGGGATAAAAGTATTCACATCACTCACTTTACAAAAATATAAAAACAATATTAGAATGAAATATGTGATTTTTCCGAGGATTTTTCAGTTGTTTTCTGGTTGACGTGGGTTTAAGTTAGTTACTATGAATAATCATTAATCATTCATAACTAAACAACCCAGTCGAATAGTCGATATCAACATATTCACATAGAAATAAACCATTCAACGTTGAATCTAGTACTAGATACTTTTTTTCAAAAGAAGATTTTGTACAAATAATAATATGTTTAAAAATACCAGTCCGATTAGTAAATAAACTGTACCTACTTGGTAAAAAAATATGTATAGTACCTTTACGCATATTACATTGTACACCTGGCTCCTAGACATTTTACTTTAAACTGATTTGACACAAATACAAACGACAAAAATAATTTTAAATAAATAAAAAAACAATTTAATATACGTTCAGCTTGACAAAATTAAATTTAAAAATATAATAGTAATTTAAATTTTAAGTTCAATATTCAACGCTCGTGAATGAAATTGTTTTAAATTGATAAAAGCTCCGCGTAGGCACTGCGGTAGTGTGACAACATGTTACGAAAACAAGCGGCTGCGCATGTTACTTGTTACAAAAATGTACCGTTTTACGAGACGGGTACGGACAATAACAGGCCGTGATCATGACAAAATAAATAGGTATGCTATCAAGTACTTATCAACGTAACTAATATTGGCCGAGAACGCGCACTCCTTCCGCACTTCACCAAGAACTGTTACCTAAGGCCGTTCTCACCAGCAGAAATAATAATAATAATAATATATAATATCGGAAAACGAGTGACGTAATTTTCATACCTATTTATTTTGTCATGGCCGTGATGCCCCCGGTCACCAGAATACGCCGAGCACCGACCGACCTGTGTTATATGCGTATTGTGTATATAGGTAGGTGTTAGCGATTCGATAGAAGTGAACGGATTCGCCACGGTTTACAATAATGACAGAAACGTAACTCAAAAAATGTCAACTAAATTATAATGGTAATTGAATTGCTGCATTACTGGTAAAATAGATAATGTTATATAATATGCGCAGCGACACGACAGTATAAAATATAATAATATATAATATAATATCAGAATAAAGATATTATTAGGTATCGCCACTTGAGCAGTAAGCTCGTATAGAAACTATAATAATGATGTGTGTAAAAAAACTCACAGGTTTGTGGAGCGCAGACCGGCCAGCTGGTCCTATCCAAAGATTATGTAAAATTCACTACGGCGATACAAAATAATACACAGGACCACTTATCGCGCACTAAAAATAATATAACATTGGTGGAGATTTGCAACACAAGATAAAGACGTACGATATAAAATAATATGCCGCACCGATTATTGCGCACACCAACACTCTTAATAATAATAATAATAATAATAATGGCGGTTCGCGCCTTGCAAAATGATAAAATATTATAATTTTGGCGATTCGCGCCTCGCAAAATGATACAATATTATAATCTACAAACGACGACCGGCACACGAAATAATAATTAGCGGTTTCCGTTGACACCGGTGCGCGAACTAACTGGATCGAGGCGGTCGTCGGAGTTGTATCACATAATATTAGGTAATCTACATTTATCACATTTATATATTACATAATAATTCACGGACAACATAATAAGAATAAAATGGTAGGTAATAATATGTATGTGTGTGTGTGTGTGTGTGTGTGTGTGTGTGTGTGTGTGTGTGTGTGTGTGTGAGCCGGTCGG
>NC_042493.1:113016973-113035312 GCF_005508785.2 Acyrthosiphon pisum
ATTTAATAATAATTAATTATAATAATATTATAGTTGTTTATCGGCTCGGCTGCAGGAAAAAACTTAGAAATGTACAGAAAAGATATAAAATCACTTTTAATTTTTAAATTATATTTGTCAAAGTGGCAGCAATAGAAAATAAATCTATAATAATATGATGTCATAGCCCCTAAGTTGTATATTAATTGAAGTATACTCAATATTGATACGGAAATAATAAAGGCATATTAATAATTTCTATGTTTAAAAATACTAATACCGATATCGACCGATAATGATGTGCGTAAAAGAAGTTAATTTTAAAAATAAATTTCCTTAATACACTAATATTTGTCGGTTGTCCAAAACACATATATATTATCATTGATTATAAATACTAGTGTAATCAATAATATTTTGGGCGCTTGTGAATTGCGCCCACATTATGCAGACAGTAAAAATACTAGGTATAGTAAATTATGCCCGAGATATTTTGGCTTTTAAAATAGGTATAGTAAATTGCGCCCGGGATTTTTCGTGGTCTAAAATGGGTATAGTAAATTGCGCCCATAGTATCTAAGTGACCTTGAATTAATCGTTACCTATTATGTGTACTTTAAAAATACCGTTGTTCATTCAGGGGCGTAATTAGGGGGGATTAGGTGGATAATAGATCCCCCAAACTTTTTTTTTACTGCTAACATTTTGATTAAAGTATTAATAATGACCATTCATGTGTGCTAAAAACGTATATCCCCCCCCCCCCCAAATTAAATTCCTAATTACGCCACTGTGTTTATCGCTATAATCTTTATGAAATTAGCTATATCAATGCCTTTACGCGTATACAACAACTGTACATATAGGTAATATTATAGGTAATATTTTAGTAAGCCGTTTGCGTGCAACAGTGAAATATGGATACATACTGGATTTAGCCAGAAGGAAAATTATGTCATAATCAACCATACTTATAAGTCTTAAAAATTATAACGTGAGTTGTCTTCGGGTGAAATAAAGTGGCGATGTAGTGTAAAAACGTGTATTGAGTCACTAAATGACTATCCTAATAATATTTATGTTGGGGGCTGCAACTTGTTTGCGCACAATCTATAATTTTTACCTGAGAAATCGGAACTAGTTTGAGCACACGGTTATATTAAATGTAAAACTGGTTTGCGCACACGAAAATAATTTCATCTGATGTGGCCACTAATAAACATCGATAAAGAGTAGTGAAATATTATATTAAATTATCAAGTATTAACATGCATTTTTAACCACACCTATGAATACATTCATAGACAATCCTGACTCCTGAGCCCTTTAAGGGGGAAGGAAAATGTATGTAAGTCATTTAATAATTTACGTATTAATAAACAAATATTAATATGCAAGGTATTAAACTATTAAAGTCTAAAAGGTAACTGTGTGCAAACTATGTGTATAGTTACGGCTCAACTGTCCCCAAACGAGTGGTAGTTTTGTGCCCAAACAAGTGGTCTTTTCGGTATTTGTGCGCAAACCAGTACCGCCCATGAGAGGTATACCGTATAATGTCATTATGTTACTTTTCTGTCTTATCTTCCGATAAACTCTAATTGAATAAGTACCTATAACGAATAACATTTGTATGTACAACTTGCGTGGTAAACTTGGCTGTTGTAACCCAAGCCGGTTTCGGAAAAATACAGTTTTTTTTATTTTAAGCCAAAAAACTGTTTTTTATTTATTTCCGTTGTTTTTTTTTGTTTTAAACAAAATAATTTTTTTTCAATTGTTTTGAACATGAACAAATTTGTTATAATTTACGTTGAAATGACAATGGGAAATTAATTATATTAATATTAGTTGTACATATTTTTTTCAATCAATAGGTAGTAGGTAGTATAATAGGTACTCATAATAACAAAACAGTCGATTATGGTATTATTGATTTACTTGAAAATATATCATATGAAATGTCATTAATTTCACTATTGCTAGTGTATGCTATAATATGCATATGCTTCTATACCTGTAATATACTAATATACTATACGTGAATGTATATTGCATTTTTAACATAATTAAATAATTGGGTAATTTGTATTAAGTACTATTCTGTCTACTACCCATTTAAATAAAACTATAATAATAATAATAAAAGCGCCACTTAGTGCTTACACTGAATAAGTTTTTTAGCTTATTTAATTTAATTTTTTTTTATTAGGTACTAATATTTTATAAAATCTTGCTAAAACATGTTACAATTAAAAGCATCATGAATAAATCAATATAATATATAGGCACCTACGACCACCACAATTAATTTTAGGTATTTTTTTCTTCATTTGTTAGTTGTATATACCTAATATTAGATCGATTGTAATCAGAACGATAATTAAATGATATACCTAATGAATATAAGTATAAGTGTGTTACTGTATATAATACAAAATCATTAACTAAACGATATGTTTTTATTTGGTATTCTGTACGTTAGTGTTGCAAAATAAAATAATATGATTATTTCTAATTTAAACTCTTTGTAAACAAAATTTTTTCAACTTTACACCTTTATCATTGAAAAATGATCAATTTTCAGTGGTATACTAATATATAAATTAATTTAAATAACTGACAACACTATCAAATAATAACATTCTTAAGAACATATTCTTAAGGTAAAATGTACAAAATTGCAAAGCGCTTATGCCTTATTGTATAGTAATAATGTACCTAATTATTTCTTATTATCTTATTGTTAAAACTTCAAATAAATTTAAAAAACTTACAATACGAAGAATGCGAGTTTTTCTTCAGGTTCAATTGGTTTTTGTGTCCAAATAAAGAACCAATAGTATGTCGTATTAAACGAAGAACTTTATTGAATTGGTTTCGGTTTAATTGTTTAAGTGAAAGTAGTTCCAAAATTGTTTGTCGGAAAATTTAATTCTCCGTGACTTTTTATTTTATAAAATTACTTTTCCACAATTTTTCATGTTTAGTTAACAAAAGAAGTCCATCTGATTCGGAATTTAAATTTATTCAATTTTCAGCTGGGTATCAGATAATCGCGCATGACTCAATGGATCGTGATACAGTAGGTACTAGGTAGGACATAGGTACTGCGTGCCTGGCACATGCGCAACTAGGGGGGCTTAGGTAGGCTTAGCCAACCCTGTTTTAACTGTAGCTGACCCAGTTTTTGAACGTAATGTAATTCCCAAATCAGATATATAATTAGTTCTTCTAACAAAACTCTCCAATTTGACTATTTTCGAACCTACCTAAGCCCCACCAGTTTTTAATCATATTTTAGTTTAAATATTAATTATTAGGGTTTGTGCTGCTGATACAAATTTAGCTCACCAGAAAAATGTTTCTAGTTGCGCCTATGGTGTCTGGGTATAGTAATATGCACTCATGTTTAGGTAAAGGTCCCCTGCAACAGTGGCCGTAAAATTATTTTGGCTTAGCAGTGCAGCCACTGTGGAGGTAAATTGTGTCCGTAGGTAATCATTTTACTACGTCCGCGACCTCTGTAGTTAGGGTAAACCTAATCGGAGGTAACGCAGTTTTTCCTAAAATGTCCAAGATTTAAATAGTACCACAAGCCTCTGATATAAGCACTAATGCACTATATACATAATACATATACGATATACCGACATTATATTGTCGTGTGTCACCTGCGGCCACGGTTGTTTTTACGAAAATTGGACCAATATTAATACCCAAATAGAAAAAACATGGACAGGACACGAACCAAGATCAGAAATAAATTAATAGCATTTTAGATTCGTCAAGTTCTTGTGCACTGAAATCTAACTAGTATTTATGCTGTCAAGCTCTTGCTAGTATAGTTGGCCGGACAACTCGTACCGTACAAGTGTATAACGGTTGTTACCACTTCTGAGGAATAAATAATTTTATGGTGTATGAAAGAATATATTGTATTAAATATTGTAAACAATAATAGTTGTGTAATACAAATTTTAAATTGATGAGGACATCTCCCAGATCAATGTTCACATAAGTGTATCTAACAATAATTGAATAGTAAAAAAAATACAAGATACGCAAAATATAATAATATATAATAAATAATGAAAATGATAGGCCTTATCACTTTCGTTACGCTGTTGTCGCGGAACGCGTTGATGGACAGCTGACGGACGGAGTGGCCGCGGCCGGTGACCTATTATATTTGCCGTATTTATCATAGACCTATTAACAGTTAACAGGTCTATGGTATTTATAGATGGTCGGAGTAGCCGTGTCGGCGACGGCATGTGCGGTGGCGGTGTCGACGACGGTGTTTGCGCCTTGCGGCGGCGAAGAGTCGCTTTATTATTCACCTCCAACGAACGCACGCGACGAATACGAAATAGTACACGGCAACTTACCAGCAACGCGTTTTGCTCGCCACAACGACGATGATGCGTCCGACGGCTACATAGAAATTACAACTGCGACCGAACGCGCCCTGCGGATTGAAACACGTGAATAGGCGCAAATAGGGGGGGGGGGGTGTGTTAGCACCCTCTAATAATTTATGTGTTTATGTATCAAAACTTCTCCTTACAATAAAATAAAAAAAAAACCTATCACTTACTTATTACTACAAAAAACATTTTATCATCAGACATCAGAGTATCAGAGTATAATGAATGAAACAACGAACTCGACAATTGTCATTTTATCGAATTCAAATCTATTTAGAACATTAATCATTGTTTCCCAATGTTTCTACTATAATATTTTATATTATACTGTAACCCCGGTCGTTGTGGTTGGTTATATTATTATTAGTTGTCACGTTCAGCCGCAGTGAATCTCGCTACGATGATATGAGAATTTTTTTTTTTATTAGACAAAACAGTCCGCGGCATCCGATATAAAATTACATTAGAAATAAAATAAATAATAAATATAATTATATTGATAATAATATGATAAATAGGAAATTAGATAATAATGTGTTCTGGACACGAGAATTTTTCAGTCCAATTCAATAGATTACAAAACACTGCACCAGTTCACTGAACATTGCAGGTAAAATCGTGATTGGACGTAACGTCTAATCAGCTGCTATGATTAATGATCATGGTTGTGTATCTACAACCGTCATAATATTATAATGATTCCAATTGAGTCCAAATAAGTGGGGTAGGTCTAATTGAATGGACCGAATACGGTATACTTCCATCGACTATCGAGTATCGATTATCAATACAATATTAATAATCATAATATATTGTACAAAAATGTAAGGAAACGGCCGCTTTTGGCCCAATTCAATATTCAATATCAGTTTACGACCGCGAAATATAGTGGCCTGCTGATGTCCTATTCGTATTTTTATTATCTATGCGATTACCTATGTATTGTTATTATTACCTAACCATGGTTAGGCATATTCACATCCAAAATATTGATATAGTATAATATTATAATATAAGTAGGTAAACGATTAATTAATAATAATGGATTATGATGTGACTATATTTAATATGATGAACATAACTGACCAAATTAATTTAGCTTATTTATACCATATTACCATTTACCATGATAGATGTAATAGTATACTCTATGGTTTGGTTACTTGTAGGTACTATTGTGTAAATGTAATATTTCAATATTAGTACCTACAAAAATGATTTTTGAAAAATAAATTATGTCGAACCATAAAAATATAAAATATAAATTAATTTTTAAATTACGGTAAATAATAATAATAATAATGTCCTTACCGTTATCGATAAGGACCCTATAGGACAATGCAATAAAAAAGAAGAGAAAATAAGTAGGTACGTCTGATCATCAGACATGCAGTGACCATAAATGATAAATCTATTTCGTCTGTGAATTTGATGTAGGTACATAATAAAGTTTCATACATTTGTATGTTATATTTATTTTCGAAAAAAACGGCGTTTTATTTCGTAGTTAATCGTCCTTTTTTTTATTGTTTACGTAGCTGTAGGTACTACAGCTAAAATCTAATTTGAGATTGGTACACGGTTTAAAAAATATTATTTATAATTTATAATCCAAAAGCCAGGCGATGAAACGTAAGCAAAATATATTATTGTTTTCTAAACAGGACAAAGAGTACCTAAATCTACAATATTTTAGATAAAGGTCTATTCACACTACGAAGGAACGGAGACGGGACGGACCCGGGTCGGAATTTTATCCGTTGGCATTACCCGTGCAAAAGCTTTCACACTAACAGAACGGATTTCATATAACTACTTAAACTACTGTATTACGCTCTTTATTCTATAATTCAATTAAACATAATATATTATATAAATATATACCCAAGGGCTTACACAGAGGGGATTAGGAGCAGGTGCCCCTTGGATTTTTTTTCAGGGTCAATTATCATAATCATTATATGTATTATAAAATATATGAATATGAATGTCATTAGAACTAAGAACGCTACTTTTATAGATTAATGATTATTGTATGAAATTTTAAATTTATATGAATTAGTTAAAATTAATTTTAGATTCTGATAAATGTATTGATTTTACACGATAATAATCGTGGTGGGAAAGTGAATAGGAACTTAATTATTACTATAGGACATAGGTAATAGGTATAGTATATTTTGTATGCATTATAACTGTATACATTATTTTTTTTTAAATATAGGTAGGTACCTGGTTGGTTTAATATTCTTCTCCTATAATTTTCCAAGCACGATCTTTCCAAATGCTATCACTATATTTTTGATCACTAAGATCGTACAGCCCAAAATGTGCTCGCACACATTCAATTAATTTTTCAGCGTCTATTTTAAATTTGAAACAAAATAAGAAAATACAACGTAGGTATGACTATAGTGTCAAACTGACAACTAATAGTACGTAATACTGAAGTATAAGTACCTACTGTACTTAGTAAGTGAACTGTAGTGTAGTAACTCAACTAATAAGTAATAATTATAGTAAAATGCGAAAACAAAATGTGATTCTATCCATATCCGGCCCTGCCACTCATTCCCACTATACAACGATTCGAAGGAAAACCCGGACGGATACTCTTGAAAGAATTGTCGCGAAGAATATTTTTATCGCCCGTCCGCGGTTCGTTATCCCGTTCCATCGTCGTTCCGGAATAATATGGATTTTTATATTTAAAAATACTGCAACAATATTTTTTCAAGGCACGGAGGGTTTCCCAGATACCTAAACAAAACATACATAATATTGTAAACTTAAATGGATATTAAATCGTGTTGAGACATTATTTAGATAAATCGATGTTGTTATAACATACGCTCGAAAATATTATTATTCCATATTATAATTTATAATTATTATTTGTGTAGTGAGTGATTACACAGATTAATCAAAAATAATATCATGTTGGAATACGATTAATCTTGTCGATTAATTTTGTCGTGTACAAATAAACATCGGTCGCGTTTCGCCGCTCACTGCGCGTGCGTCAAGGAAAACACTCGTATTATCAGGGGGACCGACCACCGCGGCCAATCGCGAGTAACCACACGGCCACCTGCTACCGCCTCGACTATCGATAACAATCGCGTCGTACGCGAATCGTCGCCCGTGGCCCGTCCGCCCGGCACCGCCGTCCACGTGCTCAGTAGCGTCATATCACTGTTTGCGTGTGCTCGCACGGCGTCGTCCTTCGCGATATCATCGTAGAGTAGAGAATAATATTATCATTCGCACCGTAACGGCCGCGGCTGTACGCGAAAAGAAATGGCAGGCAACGGCTGGAGATTGGAAAACTTCAACAACAACCACGTCGTACGGCGTGCCCGGGACGTCAACAACAACGAAATCGTCGACGAATCCGACCTGGACACGGAGAGCGCTACGGAGACGGAAAGCGACCTGGACCCGGATCGAGACATCGACGCCGAATTGCACGCGGCCTGGGAGAGGATATGCGTCAATATGGTGCGGTTGGGGTACAGGGTCGGTAGAACGAACGCGCGAAACGGACCCAGAGCCAACCCGAATCCGAAACGATTGGAACACCATCGGCACGGAAGACGACGACTGGAATGAATGTTTAGTACCAGCTTTGTCGACGACTGCCGATTTACTGCGATTGCGAGGTTTGGCCTGTGTTATTATAAGTAATATCGAACAATGTCGAATTTATTGTATTTCGTGTCCCATTGTTTCCGTAATAATTGTTTATTATTATTGTTTATACCAACCAAATACAAACCAATTTGATGCCTAATTATCATCTGTTTTTATAATATTATTATCTCAACAATTACCTAACTAGTTCTTATTACCGTTGATTAAAACTATTAGTATTTATAATCAATGTTATTACCTTCACACACAGTCTAAAACAAACGGTTTGGAATTATTTTGCAGTAAGTAAAATAATATTTTATTTATTTATTAATAATATTATAATATATATCATTATTACAACATTTTAGTACTTCACTGACAATGGTGTTACTGCTAAGTGTAAAAAATACAGTATTCTTTGGATAAATTGATAATAATAAGAATAATCTTCATTGCAACAATAGAATAATATAATATACAATATTTACTAAAATAAGAGTTAGAATAATTAGATATTGCAGCACCTTCTATAAGTGAAGCTAATGCTGGGGGCACAGTTCTTATTATTTAAAGTGAATATATAATCGATAAATATTGAATAATAATTAATTTAAAAACAAAACAAACAAATTAAAACAAAAATTAGGTACTATAATAAATTATCAAAATTAAAGACTAGTTATATCTAAATGTTTTACATAATTTTTAAATAATAATACTTTTTAAAAGTTGTTTATATTAATATTTAGTGAACGACATAGTTTCAAAACCATATACAACACACTATATTGACCAAACACTATGTTAAGGTTTGGTAGAAGTATATTAAAATTTTATAAATGGTACATAATAATGTATTCTTGAAAATAATATAAATCATATTTATACTATATTTATGTTTATTGTACCAAATGGTGGCAAATACTTAATTGTATTATGAAAAAAGTGTTTTAAACATCATATTATCCGGGGAAATTAATTAGGAGTTTGACATTGGCTCTGAAGTACAAGTGAAGTCATCGGTAAGTTATAAGTAGCACTTAACACAAGAAATGAGATCAGTGTTTTGTACGTTAAGGAACAAACGTACCCACATAACTCATATTATGTTACTTTAATTATATTTTATACAGGTTCAAAACATTAAGAAAATTGTTGGATCGCAGGTGAGGTAGTTCAACCTTTATCAGTAACCAGTATATTATCGTAGAGTAGATCACTGTTGATTTAACATACATATAAACTAAAATATTCTCATTTAACTTATTTTTACGTCAAATATTACAACATTAAAGGATGTTGTATGTGGTTAGAAAATTTTCATTTTATACTATCCTGATACAGTTATAAATTTAAAAAATGTATTCGATGGTGGAAAGGCAAAATAATGTACCCTACACAAAATAGATATTTTAACTGATAATGATAAAGACATAATAGGTAAATAAAAATTTTTCCCAAGTAACGTACATCCTCATACTATTAACAATCTGATTGTTCCTGAAAATTGTATTTTTGTGAGTTAATTCAATTGGCTTTTTCATTATAGTATTCTACTACTGAAAAACAATAGAATATAAACAAGACATTTACAATACTTAAAACATTAGAATATGGTATAGGATTTGTCTCAGAGATATGACTATAATTTTAATTATAACTGAATATAGTCAAATTTCAAAGTCTATTCAAATAAAAGTTTAGAATACCCACAAAAGTGTTTATATTATTATTAAATTCAAAATTTTCTAAAGAAATTTCAATTGAATAACAACTATCAAGTGTTTAATTGTTTCAACTGCTGTCAATATTGTACCTAATGGCTAATATAGAAAAAATATTGAGAATTAAAATCAAACATTATCATCATACAAACATTATAATTGGTCTTTGCCCCATACCTAAACAAAATATTAGTTCCTCTATTGTTCTATTAAAAATATTATATGTAAATGATTTAATTTAGAAAATTATAGTTTCACAAATACCTATTATAGTTATTAGGAAAATTTTAAATTGTTATTATCAAATCTTAATCTGTTGATCAATTTTTGAAATACTAAAGTAAACATAAATAAAATATCACATTGATGTTATGGCATGGATTGACACCGATTTATACTCTAACATTAATAATATAATATTGAAACCCAAAATATGTAAGAAAAAAAGTACATAATATGAAATAAAAATTTATAGGTGGGTATGTAATAAAATTAATAAAATATTATTTAGATTAATTGAAAGAGTGAAATTTATAACCATAAATGGGATAAAAGTATCCACATTATACACTTCACAAGAATATGAAAACAATACTAGAATAAAATATGTGGTTTTACAGAGGTTTTCTGGTTGACGTGGGTTTAAGTTAATTACTGTGAATAATCATTCATAAGTAAACAACTTAGTTGAATAGTCAATATCAACATATTTACATAGATATTAATCATTCAACTAAATATCTTGTTCAAAAGAAGAAGTTTTACAATTTATAATATGTTTATAAATACAAAGCCAATTGCTAAATAAATTTTACTTGGAAAAAAAAATTTTAATTTAAAATAAAATGTCCCAAAATGACTTATTTTGTTAAAAGTTCTACACTATTTTATTAATTCTTAACGAAAGCCATTCTAATGTATTTATTTATTGTTGTTAGAATTATGTATTATTTTTTATTATAAAAAATTGATGAAGTACCTATTTAATTCTTTAGGTTCAATTGATCATAATTAGTTCATCTGGGGCATAATGAGACAAGTACCCACATTTCTGTTAAAGTATTACCAATGTCTGACTATAAAATAAAATATTATGTTTGTTTCATATTTATATGTTTTTTTGTAAGACTCTTATAAATAAGTTCCTATGTTGATATATTTGAAAAAATATATCTATTGAGCATTAATTTTATGTCTGATCATCTTTACCCCTTGGTGTGGATAAGAAGGACAAATTCATTTTTTGTGATTTCAATAATATTTTTAAATATTTTAAGGTGAATAATTTTAAAACTAAGGAACATTGACTTATAAATAGTACAAAAATTCAACATACTACAATGAGTTAAACATAAAGCCTTGCCACAGTTCCCCTATTTATACTATGTACTAAACTGATGATAATTCCTTAAAAAAAAAACAAAAATAAAATACATTTCATAATTCAAAAATAAATTGTAAAAAAATGTACTATATTTATATAGGTACCTATATATTATGTACTGATATTATGTTATCAAACTCATGATATTTTTATTTTTATAAATAGGGCCCAGAACAGTAATCAATACAAATCTTTAAAAATCTAATAAAAAATAATGTTAAAATTACTTATAAACATCAAAAAATTAACACAAAAATACCAAAAATTACCTTATGACTTAAAATTCTTAAAAATGTATGTTTTTCAAAATTTACGTTTTATACAATTCATGTATTATATATAAATCGTAATTATTATAGGTGGTATCTCTTTAAAAATGTTTACTCTCAAAGGAACCTTGACCGGGACGAAAATAGTATATGTTTACAGTTCATAAAATAATCGTAGGTTCAGACAATAACCGATAATGAACGTCGATAATCGACAAGCTAATGAAAACTGAATGTGTTACAAAAAAGTGTTTTCTTTCAACAAGAAAAATGCAAATAAAATATGTAAAAAAAATATAAAAATTATTAAAATGTACTAAATTACTGAAAAGTACAAAATAAAAATTGTACCATTAAATTCTATATTTCATGAATCAAATTTCTGTAAAGACTACTCTCGAATGTAAGCATTAGAAAAAAGGATGCAAATGCATCAAGTTCCGGGCCCTATTCATAATATTATTCAAAATTTGAAAAAAAACATTTTAAATTTGATGTGGTTTATTTCGTGTA
Organism: Acyrthosiphon pisum; assembly: GCF_005508785.2. Classification (NCBI taxonomy): domain Eukaryota; kingdom Metazoa; phylum Arthropoda; class Insecta; order Hemiptera; family Aphididae; genus Acyrthosiphon; species Acyrthosiphon pisum. The sequence goes on from NC_042493.1 coordinate 113,028,909, forward strand.
GGAACTAACATAACTTATCATTAAGTAAAACTAAAACTAATAAAAATACTCTAATTACAATAAAACCTTAAATTTACATTAAAAGATTAAATAAATTATCTTGCCAGTTATGAAATTGATTACAAAGATATTTATTTAATAACTAGGTGTCTGGATACTTACCTAGGTACTAAAGGTTTTATTAGTTGGTAAATTCCGTCCTCCAAAAAATGTCATAGTCATATACTAGCTATAAGTACAAATTTTGACCCATGACTTTTAAAACATACGTTAATTATGTGACGGGTCACGGCCCACGGGTTAGGTACCTATATTTGAAATGTATCTACGTAAATTCCTAATACGAGTTCCAGTCGACCGAACAACTTGGCCTATAACTAACTGCATAATAATATTGTGTACATTTAAATTTAATTTCTTAGTTCTCTTCGTCATAATATATTACATATTATGTAAGACACATTTTTTTGAAAAATAGGGGCTGTTGTCTCTCGTTAGACAACAGATGCAGCATTTAATATAGGTAGTTATAATGTGGTGATACAGTGTCTTATCACCATTTACTCCGGCCGGTCGAATCTACGTCAATTGGTCGTATACAATAAATTAGTCGTTTAGTAAATAGGTCGTAGTATATTTTCGTCGCGAAACGTGAATACGGATTTAAATATAAATGTAGATACAAATGGACAATAATCATTATTAAATGTTTTGCGATAATAAGTTGAATAACAGCATGTACAAATGTACAACCAGCATTATTACACGATTATATTATATTACGATAATAACTATTTTCGGATTGCCTTTATCTGAAATACAAATAATATGTTTCCTATACAGTCTACACGTGTGCACGAATTTCAGTTTACTGTGATAGACGGTGTAAGGTAAGGTAATAAAAAATAAAAAAAATAATAATAAATATGCCTCTAGATGTTATTAGAAGTGAAAGAGCCTTGGCATATGTCCCGATTGATTATGTTGTTAAACATTTTGAACATTTAGTTAACACTCCTTTTTAGCGTGAACTGGAATGTGATTTATCGCTTTACTATTTTGAAGAAACGTGTATTAGTAAATGGACAGGAACGGAAAAAGGAATTAAATTCAAAATTTTCAATTACAATTTGGAATTGCTACGCTGATGAATATAACCTTCCAAAAATCAATAACTCGGGAAGATGATGGAGAATAATTTTTCATCCATACTAAATGCTATTGACCCTAACGCTTAGAAATTTATAAGAGCCCTACTAAAAGAAGAAAAGCTAAACCGTCTGATAATGGTCCAATATTGCAGTGAAGCAGAAACCCCTAGAAAACGAAAAAAATATAATGACACCGCTGAAAGGATAAATACAATATGTAAAATATTTTATAATAGAAGATTTGATGAATATATATCTGGGATAGCTCATAACTTAAAATTATTTTCACACATAATATTTCATATTATTAATTTAAGAAAAATTACGACAAAATATTATTTTTACAAATGTTATTACTGATTACATATAAATTTAAGAAAAATTACGACCAAATATTATTTTTACATAAATTAATATTATTTTGAAAACGACTAATTTTCCAATGGACCAATTAACCAAACGAATTGACTGTACCCCCGGCCGGTCGCAGGTGCCCGGTAGTCAAGGTTTATGGATAATTAGTATTATATATTATTACTAGAGCTGGCGATATTTCAAATTTCGATACCGGTATCTATGGTATTACCAAAATACCATACCTCAGCAAATTTGTTATAGTGTTTCCAAGTTTTCAACCAGGATAGGGATATTATATTATGTCATTACGATTATATAAAAATAATAAATAATAAAAGTAGATATACGGTGTTTTCGGTAATTACCGATTCACGGTATACCGGTACCTACTCTAAAATACCGAAAATACTGGCTATCGGTATTCTTTAAATGTCGGTAATTACCGGTACACTGAGAATACCGCCAGCCCTAATTTATACTATGGTTATCTATAAACCTTGGCCGACAGTTACCTTTTCACAACGCCAATTATTTATATTGTATTCGTTAATATTGATTTATATTGGATTTGTTTTGTGACCTATACTGTTAATAACTTCTGTGACAATTATATTATTTGTGTTGCTTGTAACCAGACAACTAGTGCTCTCGACTTGTCAAAATAAAAGTAGGGGGACTCTGTTTACTTAAAAAAAACAATATTACCATTACTAATTGTTAAACGTTATTGAGTCGTGGTGGCTCAGCCCACACACCCACAAATGCCTCTGTTTAAGTCATAAAAAAAATATTCACAAATAATAAATTTAAAAAATAAATACAAGTATATATAATATGACATAGGTAATTACGCTGTACCTATTATAGGCTGTCATAAAGTAGGCGGTCTAACGGTGAATTTATAAAACATAGTATGTGGTTTATCGCAAATAAATAAATTAAATCATATTGTAATATATCATTCTACTAAAAAACAATAATAATTAAAAAAAATAAAATTTATATAAAAATAAAGTAGGTACTAATTGGTTATAAATTATTATGTTTATTAATTGTCAAGAATTTTTAGTAGTGTCTTGTTTTGTGTTCATTCGTGTAGCAACTGCTCGAAGTACAAAAATCCTTGTTTCATCCATTACTTTTACGGGGAGATGATATTTTACGCCAATTTTGTTACTCGTAATCTGCGCCACCAATAGGTACATTTAAGCGCGCATGTAATTTGCGACAAAATATATAAATCTAACATGTATTTTGTGCCACCTCTAAAAATTAACTTTGGTAATTTTCAACACAACAAATAACGAAATAGAATGTGTAATCTGCGCCACACTTTCAATTTTAATTGTTGGAATTTACCAGCAGATACATTTACAGACATCGCATCGAAAATACGATAATACAAACACGTTCCGGATATAATATTGTTGTGCTCCAATAATAATTATAAGTAGAAACAATTACGTCTAATTCAATAAAAATTATCAATTGTCAAAATATCGAACAATATTCAACAGCAGTTTATCATGATATTAACAGTAGTCCGATATTAATCCCAAAAATATTAATAATATATTTATTTAATATACATATTGAGTACGTATACTTATATACATTTATTTATAATTATAAAATTACTGATTTTCTATTAAAATGAACTAGATTATTTAGTTATTTTAAAATGGCGCAAATTTCAACCTTAAAAGTGGTGCAAATTACCAAAATTAATTTTTAAATTTGGCGTAAATTACATATTTTTTGAAGGGGTTGTTTTCGGTGCAAATTACAAACACCCCTTTTACAACGTAAATCTCTACTTATTACTTACCCCCCTCCTTACGTACGTAAAAATTAATTTCACTATTCCACACTATTAAGACATTCTGCATTTTCTTTATTTTCAAAACATTTTTACTGATTCATTGATCCGCCACTACTTATAAGTAAATAAAGATATTTTGCAAAAATGTCGAGCGTATATAAAATATAAATTGTAATGCCACCCAATAAGTGACGCACTGAGTCCATACGTATTTTACGAAAAGTTGAAGCAATATCATCGAATGTCATAAATCATAAGGCCATAAAGATACAGTGTTAACAAAAGAAAAGATATTTAACGGTAGGTATCTATTAAATTTTAAGGCCGTGAAAAAACCAGCCAGCCACAGGTAAGCCTCATTCTATAGTGGCCAGTATAACTCGTTTGCCGGTAAACCACATACCTTATGTCTACACATAGGCGTGTTCAGACTTTGGTGGCTGAAGGGGCACAACAAATTTTTAAATTGTGAGACCTATTTTTTTTTTTGAGACATGAAGAAACATTTATTTTTTTATTATAAAATTCACAATGGTAGGAATATTATTTAATTATGATCAAAAAGTATAACCATTGTCAAAACAATAAAAATACTTTTTTCCCATCCATTATACATGGTAGACAACATACAAATTGTAAAACTATTAACTAATCAGTAATAAATAATTTGAATTTCTGACAAAATTTAAATAATGTTAACAAATCGTAAAATATCTAAACACATTTTTGAAATGATAATCGGTAATTGGATATTTTCAGCTAATAAAACAATATGATCACTGGTTAGATAAAATAGTATTTAATCTGTGATATCACAGTGCAAGACTTAGTAAATGGGCACAACAGTACCATTGCATGTTATGTAGTTATAAAGAATTGATGAACATAATATTATAATGATCATATAATCACTAATTAATAAATGCGTAACTAAAAAAATTACAATTAATCAAAATCTATATGTACTGCAGGGTACACACGATTTTTTTTTATCCTGGCATGATTTTGTTGGAGGTACAGTCTGCCGGGGGGGGGGGGCAGTGCCCACCCGGCCCCTCCCGTAAACACGACTATGTGTCTACATGACAGCCCATATTATTATATATTATATTATAGTTATAACTAAAAACAAACTTAAAAAGTGATAAGGATAAAAAAAAGTAAATTTTATATAATATAGGTAAGTAATATTCAGTCAATATTAATAAATTAATAATTAGGGTACGCAAAATTTTCTAAACAAAATAGTTGAGGTAGTCCTTCGCCCTGCATACTTCACTTCCTCACCCAATGTCAAACACAGCTACTTGTAACAATGATCTCCCGCCCCCTCTCACGACGCTAACGACTCGTTTTTGACTAATTTTTGGCTTATCGCGTTCGAGCGACGTGTCCCCTCGATTCACGTTACCGTCCGATACCGGTTTCTCGATCGACGACATCCACCCTGGTCTATCGAATCGACCTCGACGGTTCTCGTGCACACCGAACCTGACCAAACCTGCGTAAAAAAAAAAATCGTCGAATGTACAACCTAACATTTGTTGTACCTCCGACGTTCCACGACCTCCGATTCCGGTGTTCCGCTCGACACACAACCGACCGACCGACCGACCGACTGAACGTACACCCGATAACTCTTATTGTAACACCAAGTCACGTAACCGTAGTCACTTGGATTGTGTATCTCAATCAATAAACTGCGTTCAAATAGTAATTCGATTCGATGCACCCGCGTTTCAACATCAAAATATTGCATAGGTATACTACTATTTATCCTAACTTCGTGCTAAACTTCTAACGGAAGAGTCACTAGTCAGATTTTCGTATTTGTGTTAGTGCGGATGTTGTTTGCCATATCGCTCTCCGTAGCCCTTGCACGTTATCACTAGGTACCCAATATTAGCGCAACTAGACCACCAAAATGTGGGGTGATAATGTGCTATATAATAGTAAACGGCTCACAGAGCCGTGGCTTTGCCCATCAAGGCCCCAAACACTACCAAATACAACTAAAATTACATAATCTTACATTTTTACAGGTTACAAATCTGTAACAATGTAAGTATAATGAATTGATATTATGGTTTACCTAAAATATTAAATTGATGGAATTTCACTATAATATAATAATAGTGAGACCTAAAAAAAACAAAGAGTGCTGACTTTGAACTCGGGGTGCTTAAGACCCTTTGGCGCCCCCCTAGTTGTGTCAAAGCGGCAACAACAGATTTAAATCACAACCAAACGAGTTCAAATTTAAATATCAGTTTACCTACAAATGCTCACATATTACGAGGTTTTCACTAATAAAAGCGATATTTTTATATACAATTTTATTTTACTGCATACATAATTTTAGCATTTTTAAAATAATATTTTATGGAAATAAAGAAGTTTTAGTATATTTGTACCCTTGTTGGTAGTTATGTCTTGATACACGATGTCATGAAAACGACATAATAAAAACATCGCCAATATAAAATTTTAAAATGTAAACCTGTTTAAACGAGGTAGTACCTAAATTTTAGAATAACGTTATCATAATATGTAATTTATTTATATCCCGATATTACTTATCTTAATCGTTAACGCCACCGGATCCGATGATATACCTATTATGTGTATTTGTGGAACCATTCAGCAATTCATGATGTGATTTAATAATTTATTTTATTTTTTCTACTTCAAAATTGTTGAGTGTCAGATTGTGGAACTATGACCGTGGACTGTGACAAATCGTTATTCAAGATCGTTGTATCCAGAACCTCCTACCACGAAGTTTAATTTCCTCTGTGGTTTAAAGCAGTTATTATCAAGAGAATTCTTTTCTATTTTATTTTTCCCTATATTTTAACTAATATTTTTACTACATTTTTGTTTTTTAAATATACAAAAAAAAAATTAAATAGGTACTTATTTTAGTTATTTAGCGCATATTTCCATAGTTTTTAAAGCATGGACTTCCTGCGGTCCCTATACATAATATATGATATATATAGGTTATAAACCATAGGTAATAGGCAATTAGTTCATACTTTGTACCATAGGCGCACATAGGGGGGTGCTTGGGG
>NC_042493.1:113036372-113039128 GCF_005508785.2 Acyrthosiphon pisum
ATTTTTACTAATATATTTATTAATCTGCGGGCTACGCTGAATTGAATAAATTTGGAATGACAAATATTATTAAGAGGATGCTACACACGCATGTGAGGTCTCCGTTTTACAAATTTAAAACATAGTAAAAATGGTTTTGCGTGGATAAGAACCACTATGGCTAAACTTATAGTTCATGTTATGCAACCAAATGTTCCTACTAGGAAGAAGAGAACATAGACTGTGCAACAGTGTTTTTAATTTTTCGATATCACAAATACGAAAAAAGTTCTCATAGTTTAAAAATAAAAGTAGTACAGTAAAATGGGGTAACTTTGATAATTTTTTACTGTTTTATGACAATTTCATTTTTTATTATATGGATAACTTCAGTAGTCTTAACGATAAAACTCTCAAAATTAAATATTTGATACAACTAGTTCAATATTTTAACGTTTTAATTTTTAAAATTCTGAAATTATCTTTTGAGATATCAATATTTTTTAATATGTTATCAAAGTAACACAACGGGCAATTTCGATACCTATATTTCTTAATGTGATATCAAAGTAACCCCATTTTATGAAAAAAAATTTAATTATCATGGTACTCTGGTGAATAAAAATATATGGGTATCAAAGTTACCCCGCGAAATCAAAGTTAGGTACCCCATTCTAATTAAAAATTTAAAGCTAATGTAATGCAGTTAGTTATAGTATTAGGATTAAGGGGGGTGTGGGGGACAAAGCCCCCCATGGGACATGTGTAACATAAACTATTCCAGCACCCCCTAAATTCACACCCAATGTGCGCCTATGCTTTGTACACATAGGGAAGTCGTAAGCTTATAATATTTAATAAAATAATAGAAATTCAAAGTATTATAATATTGTCTATTTTGACATATCTATTAAATATACATATCATTAAAATATCGTTTGGAAATAAACATTTAAAGTACCTACAGTTATCGGTAATGGAACTTGTACAAAATGCGATATTTAAAGTTATACAAGTAAACAACACAATATGAATTGTTTAGATATGTAAAATGTGTGCACATTTTTCTTACAGTTATTTACTGAGACAAATTAATGTATCATCAATTCGGTAATGCTGATATTTTCAGTAAAGTTATGATTTAAATTAATAAGCGCACTTCCAGGAACTTCTATATCATAAATTGTTAATTACCTACGATTTTAAAAACCATTACGTAACATGCACATAGGAAAACTTGAAGTTCTATTAGTAAATTTTAATTTTAGTATGTTTTTCAACATTATATGTATTATGTAAGTTATTTGATACTTAATTCTAGATGTTAGGAGTAAGAATAGAAACATAAGAATATAAATCAAACTGATGTGACAGGGACAGCTAGTGTTAAATACTTAAATTCAGTTTTTCAGGGAAAAGGTTAATAACTTATATTTGTTTTAGTATTTGAAATATTTATTATATAATACCTATTTCGATCTGATATGGAAATCAGAATATAATATATTACTGTTTTGAAAATTGTCTAATATTTAACTACTGAAATCATTTAGGTACATTAATTTTGTTATCCTTAATCCTTAGTCGACACTTCACATTTAATTTGAGAATTGATTTATAATTTTTTAGCAATGACTTCTGTCAGCAAAAAAATTAAAATATTAGGTATATAAAATACGACGCTTAATCAGAGAATATTTTAGTGTAGGCACCTATAATTCCATCATAGGTGTGTATTCAATCCAAGTTTTTTTGAGTCTACGCTACAAACATACAGACATTGACTTTTGTTTTATTTCATTAAAAAAAATCCATTATCAACGCTCTATTCCTGTAACTAAATATAGAACCAATATAAAGCCCTATTTTTAAAAAAATATTTGATTTTCGTTAGCCATAAGTCATAACAAAATTCATATGTGACTATTGTTCTATTATGTACCTACTACTGCGTAATGATATTACTTACTAAAATAATTGCACCATAAAATATAAATTAATATTTAAATTATGGAAAATAATAATACCTAACGATTTCGTGTAATTATCGTTACCGCTATTGTTAATGTGTTAAGGATAATACAGGACAATAAAAAAAAGTACTATCATACCAAAAAAATTGCGTCTGGTCTCCATATTAAAGTAGATATGAATTAACTGTAAATAGTATAATACTGTCATAATGGTAATCCGAAAAAAATCTCAAAGCAATTTATATACAATATATATATGTTAGCGTTAAAGTATTTAATGGCAATATTTCATGAAATACCTAGCTATTACATACATTAACCAAGTCAATGCGACAAAACATATAATATTAAATTTAACTAGGTATTTTATGAATTTCCCGTGATTGCTCAGTTATAGTTTATATATTAGATTTCGTTAAGATGAGGCGAGATAACGTCAATAATAAGTGACGGTCAAATCTAACCCAACATTCCGATCAATTTATTATTTCGTTGTGGTAGAACATATAATATGTTTGTTTCTCAACCAGTTGTTTGCAGTACACCATAGTTATACATTTAACGCATTATACAGCTGTATTACCTACACGTGTTTTAATTTTTTTTTTAATTCGAAATTATATTCAATATGGATGAAACAATGATTCTTATGAAACAACAATTTTACGAATCAATTGAAAAACGTGAGTACAAAAATAATAGTGCTATTTTATCTAGTGAAAAATATTTAAATTTGATATCTGACGTCAAAAATATGAAAATTAAAAAAACTCAAACCCGTGATTATTGGCTTGCGAAACATTA
>NC_042493.1:113039228-113043610 GCF_005508785.2 Acyrthosiphon pisum
CCAAGGGGTTATTGGCACTAGGAATTTTTTTCTCTCTTCTCATTATATTCCCAAACCGGAAGCTACGTTACAATAATAATAATAATATAGTGTAAATAATATTATTATATTGTATGTCCCTCACGTTGCCACTCGGCAGCGCCCATACACCGGCATGAAGTAGTAATTACATTTTTTTCCCGCCGTTTTTACGCGTACCTACATCTTAATAATATTATTTATTCGTATAATATTATAATCGCATATTCACACCCATAGCGTCTGTAATATCCGTATAACATGTCTATACGGCGCGGCGTAGGTAATCATCGCACACGCATTTGATAATGATATTATAGTAATACTTATTAAAATTAAGTTGAGCGCGCATAATATCACTGTTATATACTTATATACCTACACATACTTTAATTTCCATATCACTATTATTAGTTGGTACAGTGGTACCTATTATTAAATCAATGTAGGTACTATAATAGGTTGTATACGGTCATTATAATTTATAATAAAATATGATATAATATGCGTCCGGGGGTATGACTCTTATGGGCTATGACCGTAGATATCCATTATAATTTACTGAGGTTTAGCTATAGCTTTTATATCTACACATCACACATGTTCAAATATATTGTGTACCTATTATACTGTACGGTGTGGACGACGTGGTGTTGGGATATATGTGTAAAGTACTAAAATACCAGTGGCGAAGCCATGGCGAGGGGAGGGGGCACACCAAAATCAAGTATTGAAACGACTTAAAAATAAATTATTATTGTTAATTGTTGAGTATATAAATTCATAATTTCATAATATATAAATAGCAAACGAATGGTTCGCACATGTTTGGAGAGCGGATGGACAAGTAATAAAAAAAGTTTTATTTGACAAAATAAATAATAAAAAACGTCAATTAGGAAGACCAAGGACCCGATAGGTGGAGCTCAAGATATCAAAAACATAGAAGAAGAGTCATCTTTTGACGACGCATAATATAATAGAGAGAAATGGAGAGGTTTTGTGATGGCAGCGATGGCACTTAATGGGCCGATAGACTGAGAAAGAAGAAGAATTGTTGAGTATTTATTTTTAATATTTTGGCTTTGGACCCCCCTCCCAATTTTAAAATTCTGACTACGCCACGATATCCATACTAAAGTGTTAAACCCATAGGTACATCCAAGTTCAGTGGTGAAACAAACTTCTGTTTTTCCAATGAGAACCCCCATTTCTACTATAATATATTTAGAGAACTATGTTTTTTCATGTTGACGTAGGTACCTAATTCAAAATTTGATTGTAGTATAGTTTTACACCACTGGACACTCCTTAACTCTTAAGTAGTAGGTATAAAAAACTCAATAGTTTTAAAATATTATGGTCTTTAAGTATAATTAAAATTCTAAAAATCAAATTTTGAAAAAATTGCATTAATGAAGAAGAAAAGGGGGCTCTCTCTGCTTTATGAATCTCCCTGCGTGGATGTGTGTCAATCATGGATCACTAATTAATGTATAGGTATTAGCATTGGCGCAAATAGGTGGGGGCTTGGGGGGACTTAGTCCCCCACATTTCTGCCAAGTCCCCCCAGTTCAAAAGTCAGTTATTAGTACTGAGCATATATAATTTTTAGAAAATATTATAGGAGGGGCTTTAGTCCCCCCAAAATAATTTGTCTATTTGCGCCTATGGGTATTATAGGTACCTAATATTAATGATTTGGACAATCCATGAATATGTACCTATGAATAATATTAGAATATATAATTCCTAACTATATTCCCTATATTATAGTCTATAATTAAAATATGATATGACATATAGAGTAAAGCTGTGATTTGTGATAATTTATTTCTTATAAATATTTATATAGTAAGACCAGAATTAGTTTATTTTATCAAACAACATTTAAAAAATAATCTTATTTTTTAGGTAGGATCTTTAATTGTCCACTAAAATATTTATAATTTTAAAATTACCATTCACCAAAATACTAAAATATATTTATGTATAATAGTATAATAGGTAGGTATATTACCTATAATATTTATTTTATAAGAGTAGGTTTAGGACCACTTTTAGTATAACTGTTGGATAACTAATAAGGTAGTTAATAGGCATTATGCATTGTATTTTATGTTGATATATTTTCATTATCTATAGTGAATATATAATAGGTACATCATATTTATTCATAATATCATCATTCATAAGTGATAAGTTTTGCTTTATAGTTTATACAATATACTCAATAATCATGTACAATTCATTATTTGTCTTCCAAATTAAATTGTAGAATGTTTCAAAAATATATCGACCATGCCTTTGAGAATAAACTGATATTTTGTTGTGCCAACTGCCAAATGAATTCAGTCATTCAGATAATCTGATCGGTGGCTATCCGCCAAAATACGATGGAAATATGGAATACAATATAATATAAATATTAAATACATGTGAAAATGATATGCTTTTATCGTTGGATATTTCATATTTTTTGCCTTTCTTAATATAAATGCATTATTTTGACAACTTTTTCTTTAAGCAGATTTATGGACTATGGTTTATTTATGGTTATCTTTCGTGTATATTTGATAAAATAAGTTGTTCCTTGTTTGTATAATGCATTAACCATTAGGACATAAGGTATTAATTATATTAATTTTCGTTTTACGTGCTTTATTATATAGTATATACTACACGTCTATACACAAACACAATCACATACAATAGTAGTAATACTACAATACTATTACTATAATATTGTCTATAATCATTGGCGCAAATAGGAGGGGACTTAGTCCCCCCAGTTCAAAATCTAGTAATTATTACTAATTTTTATAGTCTGTGGTACTAAGCAATATGACATATGAGGAGGGTGGCTTGAGTCCCCCCAAAAAATTTAGTCAATTTTCGCCTATGATCCACATACTGATTGGTGGTGTCTATGCAAACGAAAAATAGGCAAAACTACATTAGTGTTCCCAAAAAAAATATCTGATGGCAGCCCTCAATAAATTCGCGAATTAAAAAATTAAACTTGGGAGAGTTGTAATTGGCGTTTTTGACCGAACTTGTGGTGAATTTGAATTATTGTTTGAATCTTGTTTGTGGTCATCACTATGTCATGTAATTATTGAAATAATAAACTTACTCCTCTCGAGGTAGATTTCAATTGTGTATAATATCATTAATTTAAGAAAGACATATTATGCTCAGACACTATTGTTTAGTAGGTAACCTACTTTCCTTAAAATAAATATCGATTGTAACATAACAGTTTATTCAACCATTTTGCAAAAAACTATACGTATTTTATAAACAATTGCCTAAGTTATAATTGATATTAATACATTTATTTGTCATAAATGTAAAAATTAAAACTTATATAGAACTATGTATTCATAGGTGGCGAGTGCCGAGGGGAGGGGATCTAGCAAGGGTTTGCCCCCCCCCCATAATGTATTTGAAAATAAGTGCCCTATGTCACTTAATAATTGTTTGTTTTAAAAGTACATAAATAAATATTAAACTCTATTGGCGTCATTACCACGATAATTATACCGAACATATTATTGTCATCATTACATTATGTTTATGACAAACCAATATTAATTGAAAATTAGGTTATAAATCCCTCTAAATTCGAATACACGTTCTAACAAATGTACATTGTACATTATTACTTTTGCAGTTTACGTTAACTAATTAAGAGTTTAAACTGTTTAACGATGTCATTTGTTAGAGATCACATACGGAAACAGGTAAGTTTTCTACTGTAGTAGTACTGTCTACCATACTGCAGTTTAACAATTATGCAATTATGTTATGTTAACATATTTTACTTGTTTGTATAACTGTAATTCATAGGTAAAGAAATAATTTTAATGATAATAATTAGTTTTTAACAGGTTTTAGAATAACTGAAACTGTTTCTATATGTAAGGTAATATTGTATTAAAGTTCCAAGTATTTAAGTTTTCAATATTAATTATTAAATATATTTGAGATTCTCTTGACAATAAAAAAAATTATAAGATATTCATTTTAAAATGTATATATTATTCAAATAGTTAGTTGATGTAATTGATTATTCAGATTCTGGATCTTAAGTGGCCTCAGTATTAATTTAAAACATACTTAAGTCATATTCATACATATTAGAATGGTTTATATTTAAAATATTTCATTCAATGAATAAGTAAAAAAAAAATTTTTAATTGAGTATTCGTTACTATTAAATACTATAAGTAATGACAAAAACATGTCTATGTAGTTAATTATTTATAAGTATGAAACATAATCTCCAGTCACAGTTCTATCATCGAAAGAGTGTTGATGTTTTTAGTTTTTCAGCTCGCAAGCTATTGCAAAATTAGTTG
>NC_042493.1:113044224-113063260 GCF_005508785.2 Acyrthosiphon pisum
TTTGGTTTTCTTCAGCTTTTTCCTCACGCTTTCAATTCGGTTTTCCGCTGCTTTTTCCTTGCGCGCTCACTTCGGTGTTTCTACGGTTTCTCTACCAAGTGCTAATTCTAAACATTTAATTGTTAGAAATATTAGTTATTCGATTTATTCCAAGCGCTTTTACTTTTATTTTCTGCGGTTATTCTGCAAAGTGCTAATTCGAAACATTTAATTGTTAGAAATATACGTTTTATATCGGTTTTAATTGTGTTTTTATTATTTATAGTTTTCATTTTTTACAGTGTTTATAATTTAATTTTTTTTTAGTTTAATATTTTATAGTGTTTTTTTATTATTAAATTATTTTTTAAATATTATTTCTCTTTTCTTTTTTTTTTAGTGTTAGGTGTAGTTAGGTGTAGCTGTCTAAGAAAGTTAATTTTAGACGGCTAAGACAGACAAAAGTGTCGTTGAATTACTATTTCAGGCATACAGAAGTGTCGCCGAATTACTATTTCAGGCATACAAAAGTGTTGTTGAATTAGTATTTCAGGCATACAAAAGTGTCGTTGAATTTATATCAGACATATAAAAGTGTCGTCAAATTTATATCAGACACAGTAGGTTAACAATTTACAAGCTTAAAAATGAGTTTAAAAGATAAATTGATTGAGGTGGTTCATCATATTAAGACAGAATATCCAGAATTAAATTTTGAGAATGTCTCAGTTTCCGATAGTTGTGTAATTAATATTTGCAATTCCATTTTTAAGAAACATACTAATCACAATTTGAAAAAATCAATAGTAAATGCTATTAAAAGAAAAAATTCATTTCTTCGTAAGTGTATAGAAACTATGAATTGTGCTGATGTAGCTAATACATCAGAAATAAATAATAGCATAATAATCAAATGTATAGAAAATTGTAATTACACGTCTAACGATTTTGTAAAATACAATCACAAAACTCTGACATATGTAGAAACATTAGAGTCACTCTAAATGATGCTATTAGGAATAAAGTGTACAAAGAATGTAAAAAGTACCTCAATCTATCCCCGTGCCTACCAATGGATAACACTGACAATATCGATTCAAATATTTTTTGTTTTAATGAAAATTCTGATAATGTTAATGGTACTTTTGATAATTGCATTTCTTATTCGGTGCCCACAGAGTCTGAATCTCAACAAAGTGACAATGCTTCATTAGAATATACAAATGCATCACCATAAATTGATTTTATTCGGACTGAGAGGGATCCACTAATACCTAGTAGTACTCCAATTATACCAGAAAACATAACCGATGAATCTGTTTTTGTTACTCCATGTAAAAAAACAAATAGAAAACATGTACCAAGCCCCCTCAGAAATGCTTTCTATAAGAAAACACCCGTAAAGTCTGGTGTTGTTCTTCCTCTGGGAACAAAAAAATAATTTCCAAAACAATATTACTACCATGATATGGTGTGTTTTGAAGGATCTTTCAGGAGTTCTAAATTACATTATAAATACATAAATAGTGTATATAATACAAATATATATCATCTCAAATAACGAACCTGGTTTAATTGTTTGATATTTTGAAATAAAATGTTGTATTACTTATATTTTGTTATTGATTTAGGCACCTAAGTTTAAATTAATTTTTTCTGATCCCAATTTTAACTAATTAATTAAGTTAGTAATGTTGTTTTTAATCCCTTGATTCTTAGAAAACTTTTATGCGTAGAAACTATTAATTAATACTGTAACACAAATATAAACTTAGGTAGTAAATAATGTAAAATAAATTAAAATACATATTAGAAATTTTTTTTTTCACCGAAGTAAAATAATAAAATAATGAAATAAAAATAACAATGTTTAAAATAAAGGTTAAAATATATGCTTGGATGCATTTCATAATACTAAGAAATAAAACATTTAATATTTAAATGTATGTGCGTTATTCAACAAACATTTTTATTTTTTGTAAATTGCTTTGTACTATTTAAATATTATATTAATTTAATATTATATAATATTATTGTATGTTTAAGAAATTTTTTCTTTTCTAGTGTATTTAAAATATCTATGGCACGTGTTCCAATTTTTAACAAAATCTGTAATAACGACAGAAATTCTGTGTTTAAGATTTTGTTAGTTTACAACATGTAAATTTGAACACATTTGGATATTAAGAATTGCCCATTGAAGTAGGATTTTTGAATGTTGTCGTGGCTTGTCTGTAGATTGGATTTTCAGACTAAAAAAAAGAAAAATATGAATTTAATAAAAGGAAATGTTTTGTTTATTTAACAATACTTACTGTGGCCCATTTGGCAATCATACTCTGTTTTTCAAACTTCGCGAATTCTCGTCTATCATCAATTGTGGTTAGTAGTTTCCACAGCAGCAAAAGAGCCATTCCAATTAACACTATAGCTCCAATAACGCCCAATATAACACCTGAAATTATATAAGACAATTAACTGACAATGTGTATAAACAATTTATAAATGTAACATATAGTATGTACCCATGAAGTTAACTTGAGGAGGACATTCACGTTCTTCTTGAGCTCGAATTACGATTTTTCCACTTTGATCATACGTGTAAACATATGCAAAACGACAATTGTCTTGATCATAATATGAACACATATTTTCATCTTTGTCTTCATTAGCTAAAAATTAAAAATAATATCATAAAAATAAATGTTTTGTTAAGATAATGAAGTACTCCTATTTTACCTTCGGCTACTTTTACTATGATTGGTTTGATTGTGCAACTTTTTTCACATTCTTCAGGTGACATAGAACCAGTCTTGTACACGAGACATTGAATACATTCTTTAAACTCTTGACATCTACCCGGACAAGTCTAAATCACACAAAAATTTTATAATAATTAATATTACATTTTACAAAAAATGTTAGTTAAAAAATTCATATGAACGCAAAATACAAATGTATATAATAATTTTTTTATTGACTTACTGGGCATTTTTGACAGTATTTTCCAGAATATCTTATATCATTTTCTTCAGAGCACTTACATTGACCACATTCACAATTCCCACGACCCGAACATATTTCATTACTACCATCCATTATACATGTTTCATTTGTAGCATGACAATCACATGATTCACCTGTCCATCCTGGGATACACTTGCATACACCACAGTCACATGTACCATAACCACCACATAAAGCACCACCAGATCGGTCACAGGAGAAATTATCACATTCACAGTATGTACCATAAACTCTCTAGAACATATTTTGCATTATTAGCTATCAACCTAAATAATTTACATTAAAAATACATTTTACCTCCTCTGGATTAGATCTAACTTGACAATCACATTGACCACAGTTACATTCTCCACGATCTGAACAATTTATTTCCGAGTCATTGTTCAACTGACATCCAGATACCATGTATGTATAATTACCATGATGATTATTGTTAGCATCACATTCACACATACGACCAAAGTGCGTGGAATCACATTCACAAACACCACACTTTAATGTTCCCACTCCACGACAGTCGGGCGATTTCTTAAGATAGTCCTAAATTACATTTTAAATAATTAATCTAGACTATTTGGCACTATGAAGTTGCTACTTACAGGATGACCAACATTTTCACATTGACATTCACACTGCATATATAATGACACAGTTAATGATTCATTAATACCAACAGGGTAAATTTGAAATTTCTGTGTCCAATCTTTGCGATTTGGTGGACATGATGTTACTTCGATTTCAGCTTGAAAATTGACTACAGTACCAACTTTAAGTCCATCACATTTATTTGTTTGTTTTAACACACCATCTTTATCGAGACAGCTCGAATGATATGTGACTTTTATAGCACTGGATGCTGTATCTCTCATTTCAACAGAAGATGATATTTTCTGTAATACAATCAATAGTTATTAAGATTCTATCACAAAGAGCAAAACTATACAATGCATTGTAATAATAAATAATAATATATTATAAATAATATTTCTTACACTGTACTGATCTTTAACTAAATCAACAATATGTTCTGAATTTTCGGATAGAGTACCAATTGAAGCTCCTTCGATAAGTTGTATTAGACGTTCATAAACATTTCTTTGTTCTCGCGTTACAGCAAATATCATATTGATTGAGTTTTGTCTAACTTTTAAATTTATCTAAAAAATTGTTTAATCATATTACCATCAAAAGTAAAGTAAGTATTAAACTGTATAGTTGTTACCTGTGATACTGATGGGTAATCTTGTAAAGACGAATGTGTGTAACTACCTCTATTATCGAGATGACAACGACCATCATTTGGATTGATAATGCCACCTAGCTAAAGGTATAATGAATTGCTTAATGATTTGAATGTAACTTAAGTAATAAAGAATCTTACTTTTCCATCACCAGCATAATGAAATCCAGCATCGGTTGAGAATAACAATAACCGCCTGGCGCGCTCCCTCCAACCAATTTGATCACGGCAGACAATGGCTTGCATGATAGCATCAAAACCACCTTCTGGTGCATCTAAATTACCTGAAACTGGTGCCCTTTGGACCTCACTCTAAATTAAGTATTATATTCAATCAATAAATTTATCAAATTAATATTTGACATGCATTTAGTTTCATAATTAGTACTTAAACTCATAAAATAATTTTAAATTAATCATGCAACAGAAACATATAAGCAAGCAGTAAGTCAATCACATTTTTAAGTAAAATAATTTAAAAGAAGGCATGATAAATGACCGTTTATTAAATGTTAACAATAACAATTAAAATAATATATTTATTTTTGTCTTTATACGTCATATTTGAAAATTAGACAATGAAAAGTACAAAATTATATTATGTTAGTATTAATAAATAATGTTTAGTCAACAGTTATT
This sequence comes from Acyrthosiphon pisum, assembly GCF_005508785.2. Lineage (NCBI taxonomy): Eukaryota > Metazoa > Arthropoda > Insecta > Hemiptera > Aphididae > Acyrthosiphon > Acyrthosiphon pisum. The sequence goes on from NC_042493.1 coordinate 113,049,110, forward strand.
CTTAATGATGCTGAACAGTTTTCAATATACTTACGGCAAATGTATTAGTATCTTGACTGAGAGACATGATATTTTGAAATCCGTATGGAGGAGCATCACAACGAGGACATGGCTTCATCAAGCTAGATATTATACAGGCACACAAAAAATTATTTTAAAATAAGTTTTCTATTGATCAGACAGTTACAAAACGATAGTACAATACTATGTGCACAACAAGCATATTATCGCTCATTAAATATCAAGGCTGGGCATTAACGAGTTAAAAATTAAAATTAAGTTAAAACGTTAAGTTAATTTTAATTAAGTTAATTAACTCGTTACTTTTTTTTTTCAAATTAACTTTTAACTTAATAAGTTACTTTTTTTCAAGATTAACGTGTTAACTTCAAGTTAATTTTATTTCAAAAATATCTAAATTAAGTTAATTTTCGTCCGAAGAATAATGCAAATTTTTGAATGTGTTTTTACTTTGATATATTATTTAAATTTCCCCAGTAATTTTCTTGGACGTAAAGAAAAACGGACCTTTTCTCCTTTACGGGACACCCCTTTTTTTGGGGTTTTTTGGGGGGGACTTAGTCATTTTTTGGGTAAAAAAAAATGTTGGTGAAATCAGAATTTGGCGTACGAAGTTATTCTCGAAGTCATAGCCAATTGACGTTTTAACTTTATATAATAACCCTTAAATACCTATAATGCTTGATTTCTCGCTACGCTCGCTCGGACATTAAAATCGAAAATATTCCCCTATTTGCTGTGTAAACCACCACTGGGCCACAACTGGGCCCGCTTGGAGACGCGACATTTATAAGTTATTAAACGTATTATATACTAACTTTGAAGTGTCATAACTTCGAAACTAAGTCTGAGCCCCAAATTCTGACTTCACCATCGTCTTCAGCGTACTTAACTACATAAGTATCAAAAAAAAAGGTGTCCCGTAAAGTAGAAATATACCAGAAAAACTATCTAACAAACCATATTATGTGTCTGGAATTTTTATTTTTGCAAATTATCAAATTTTAACTTAACACTAAGTTAAGTTACTTTTTTTTTAAATTTAACTTTTAACTTAACGAGTTAACGAAAAAAAATACGAGCAACTTTTAACTTAACTTAACTTAATTATTTTAAAATAACTTAACTTAACGAGTTAAAAAAAATCGTTAACTTGCCCAGCCTTGTTAAATATAGATAGGCATATAGGTATGAATATGATTCATCAATTATAATTTATTTAAAATCAATAATATACTCCATGTATTTATTTGAAGTATAAAAAAATAGGTTAAGATAATATTTTGCCTAGTGTGTGTATAAAAACATCTACAACAAATAAAAACATAAAAGCTAAGAAATATTATTTTTAAACTATCTAAACTACGCATGAAACCGAAATACTCGTACAGTCGTACATATTAGTCTTACATGTCATGCAAATACATATTAAACAACTATAGCCTATAGCAGTATTTTATTTTAACTAAATTACAGTTAAAAGTATTGTTTTTAAATCAATAGCACATTACAATTTTAGTTACTAAAAAAATATAGTATTATGTAGTTCATATTAAAATAATATATTACTTTATAAAATAATTTTATATTTATTAAATACATACTTTAAAATAAAAATACCATCACGAAATCATAGAAAAATGTAAAATATATCTAAATCCATGATTTCAGACATAGAATTATCACTTTTATAATATAACCTTGATCAGTTTAAAAATAATGAATACCTAGGCATCGTTTGTAATTTTTATAAACAAGAAATTAATAGAAACACCTTTCCATCAATGCAATGTATTAATGAAGGGGTTCATAATTTCACCTTCCCTCACATAATGATTCGGAAAATTATTTTTGAATAAAATTTATTGGATGAAAATTTATAAGGTATTGTATATTAGAAAATATGTTTAAAAAGTATTACAAAACACAACATGCCAATGTTTTCTATTTTTGACAAAATTTAATTTTTTACTCAATATGTATAAGTCTTCTTCTCCCCCTCCAAAAAAAAAAAAAAATGTTTCTTACAAATGCCTATGTACTTACGAAAGATATCAAAAAGAAATTATTCAAATGTATATATTATACAACATTGATTTATTTGTAGATGGATACATTTTTACACATTTTGTCTTGAATTAATTTCAGATCAATAACTTACTGAGAATAAATCAGTGTTTGAATTCAACGACAACTGATTATGAAAATTATATGAATTATCACAGAATTCGCATGGAGATTCAATTCTAACCCAAGAAAAATCACGCAAAATAATATATTTTATATTCATTCAAACAATTTTATGAAAATCAAAAACAACTATTCAACTTACTTTTTCGGCATTGTATTGACATATGGCATGACAACTTTGTCAACAAAGCTACCAAATCCAAGTCGAAAATTTGAGGTAATATTTTGCATGCTTTCAGCCAATAAATTTCCAAGAGCGGATAATTTTTGTTTGTCGTCTTCCATTGAATGAGATAAGTCCATCAAATAATATAAGTCTACAGGATAATCTTCGGCTTGTGCATAATTTACAGTTATTCTATGGGCTTCATCTAAAGATAATGTTATAAATTGTTATGAATATATACACTAATACACTAATTCAGAAAATAGCTTACTTATTCTAAGCTTAAGAGATACTTGTTGAGGAGAGATTTGTACAGCATCGTGTGTCGAACTTGCTGCTGATCCTTTAGAAGCCGAAGAAGAAGAGCCACCGGAACTACTATCACTAGACATATGAGAATTCGTATTTTTCCTGGCTTTTTGAAGTTCACGTGAATTCAACACCTTATACTCATTTTTAGGATTATTAATATAGTGTTCATTACATTGTATCATGTTAGAGTTAATGGTTGATTGAAAACATCGTTCTCCATCAAATTTCTAAAGATAACAAATACAATTGCAATAATTTATAAAGTAATGAACAAACTTATAATAAATATATATATCAGTGTTTCATAAATACTGTTAAAATAAATTGTTATGATTAGAACACCACAAATCAAAGAACAAATGTCTATGATTAGTGTTTTTTTTTGCTGAACGTACCGGTTGCGCGCACCAAGCACACGTTGGAGTTTGTATACATTCATGACAAGTCTGTTTAAGAACGCAAGGATTCAGTCTGATTAATTGCTGTTGTATTTTATCTGCATAACAAAAGCCTAGTGTCAATAAGGAAACTGTCAAAATCATCATCATTAGTAATTTATTCATTTTGGTCTGAATAATAATCTGAAAAAAAAATTAAAAATTTTAATATAAAATTAATTTTATTGTTAAAATGTATAGGTAGTATTTAATAATGCCTTATTAAATTAACAATCGATGAAAATATTTAAATTTATGTTTTTTGACCATATCATTTTTATAAAATATTATAATATTTAAAAACAAAGCAATACTCAATAAGCTTGGTCAATACTCAATAAGCCTCGTTTAAAAATAATACTCCACCTCTGTAAAGAGGTGTGTTCATTTCTACACCTACTATAAATAGATTTTTACATGCTCCGGTGTTTAATAGTGAAGATATAAAAAAGAAACTAGTTGTGGGAGAAGGAACCACACGGCAGCCCTACCGCGACTGCTGCAATTGCCGTCCGACTATATAGTTACCTATTAATTTACTATGATACAAATTTTTTTTTACCATCGAAATCGCCGCTGAGATAGAAACGCGTTATGATATTATCAACAATTCCAAATTCTTATACTTACGGATTACGAAATTTCCCAGTCTATACAACGGGTTTAGTGATAAATTGCTTTTATCGAAAACAAATCGAAATAGTTTGCTTAACTGCAAGTCTACGATTAATTGCTTTTGGCACGAAAATCCCAAAACCCGACAATTATATCTAACAGTGTTGGTATGATTATATAGATCTTGGAGATGGACATGTCTCTAAGTTTGATTTATTGATATATCTTCAATAGTGTGATTGTAGATTATATGTGTAACTGACAATGAGTACGCTGACTTCCATTAGCTCCACTCAGTGGCGGTCAAACGGGGATGGTGATGAGTGGGATAGATCCCCCCCATGAATTTTTTTTCAATATTTATAACAATTTATAATTAAGTATATTCTATAAGCATTACATTTTGTTCTATTTTTTTTCTAAAAACCAATTATCAAATATTGTAAATTTCGATAGAAAGTCAGAATATGTTTATTACATGTTTATATGATATGACTATATTATTATCTAGGATCATATCTAGGAACTACAATATTATTATTATTATTAATATTTAGTTGTTTACATAAAATATAATATGGGAATTATCCCACTCGATCAACGAGAATTCTCAATAACAACTAGCTCTACACTTTCCTAGAACATTGGCCCATATGGGTGATAGTGCGATCGGTAGGTATATTTTACAATATTACATACCAAAAGCCCCAGGTCATTAGTTGGTTGAAAACTTGAAATATCGATTGCTTATTATTTGTCATAACTCATAATATTTAGTTATCGCCGTGATTCGTCTTTACTGTTTCGTATTCGTGTTTTTTACTGTAGATCCGTGTAGTACTATTATGGTTACTATTATACGGCCGATGTCTTTTGTAATATTGACTATTTTGTCTATATTACATATTCACAATAATTACTATGTATATAAAAAAAAAATTACTAGCTATTTTGATGCAAGTTTCTCTACTTCTAAACGCTCGACGGATGAAAAAATAAGTAAGATCACTAATATCGTTACAGAAAGTAAAGTTGTGAATCCCACAAAAGGGGTAAAAGAATAGTTTTTTCCTCATGTACATTTCACCAGCACCCCCAAATAAAATTTTTGAAATTTTTTTTGTGCTAAACATTAGTGTGAATATTTTTAGAACTTGTGTGATACTGGTTTAATCGGAAATTCAAAAACATATATGGGGGGGCTGGAGAAATGTTCGTCAGCCCCCCCTCGTGGAAAAAATTACATTTTTGAAATTTTTCTTTTACCAAACATTAGTGCGCCATTTGCGTGAATTTGTGCGAAAACAATCAGAATTCGTTTTTCCTTTTTGGGCATTTCCCCAGCCACCCCTCATGGAAAAAATCGCATTTTTAAAAGTTTTCTTTTAACAAACATTAGTCCGCTATTAGTGTTAATTTGTGAGAGTAAAATGGGAATTTTTTGAGCTATCCTTAATCCACGTAAGTATTTGTAAGCAAGAATTTGAAATTTGTAAGTCATCCTTCCATTAATTATCCTTAAAACGAAGTTGGCCGTTATTTATTGAGTTTTTTAAACTTTGATTGTTCCAAATCGTTCAGCGCAATTTATATATATATGTAAGCATGAATTTAAAATTTGTAAGTCAATCTTCCCTAATTTAATCCCAATGAGAATTTGGTCAAACATTAATAAAAAAGGCCTGGATTAAATTAAAAAATATCATAGTAGGATAAAAAAATTAAAAAGAATAAAAAAAGCAGCCAAATAAAAAATGTATATCAAATAAAATTTAATTTCAATAAAAAAATTAGTTAAATTGAAAACCCTAGAAAAAAAAACTAAAATCTAAAAAACCTAAATATGATAAAAAACCACTTGAAGAAAAAATGAATATTTAATAAAAAATCGAATATTAATAAATGGAGTCTAGTTAAATTAAAAATATATAATCAATATATAAAAATAATAATATAATATTAATATAAGATTTTTTAACCTGCTAAGGTTTTAATTTTATTTTATTTTTAAATTTAACTATGCATTTTTATTAATTTCCTTTTAATATTCCATAAGAATCTAAAAAACCTCTATAAAATAGGAAAAAATTGAAAATTAACAAAAAAAAGCATAGTTAAATTTAAATAATATCTTAATAGAATAAAAAATCTAAAAAGGATAAAAAAAACAGCTGAATTAAAATTTCTATTTAATAAAAAATGAAAAATGAATAAAAAAGACCAGTTAAATTAAAAAATATATTAATAGGATAAAAAATCTTATATCAATATTGTATTATTGTTTTTATATATTGATCTTATATTTTTTTTAATTTTACTTGGATCCTTTTTTTTAATATTTGATTTTTTAAAAAATATCAATTTTTTATTCAGCTGCTTTATTGTTCTTTTTAAATTTTTTATCCCACTAAGATATTTTTTTATTTTATCCAGGCTTTTTTATTAATGTTTGACCAACTTTTTTTTGGGAAATAAAATTGACTTACAAATTTTAAATTCATAGTGGGATAAAAATTTTAAAAAGAATAAAAAAGCAGCTAAATAAAAATTGATATTTTATAAGAAATCTAATATTAAAAAAGGATCCAAGTTAAATTAAAAAAAATATAAGATCAATGTATAAAATAGCAGGTAAGTGGATGTCGCTCTGCTGTACAGTAGATTACAAGTGGGTAATTGTATAATGGTTGTATTAGATTTTAATTCAATGATATAATATCATCGTATAAGAAAAAAACGATACTGAGCGGAGACGGTTTGTTAGTCTGTATATTTTATATTTTGTTATTATTTATTTTATCATGTAAGTTGAATTAATATTAAAATATGATAATTTTTTATTCGTTTCTATGGTGATAAACAAAGCGTGTTACAAATTAAAATCCCATTTTTAGCGGTTTTTTGTAATTTTCCGGTGGTTTTTCCCGTAGCATTAAATAACTATTGAGAAAATCGAAAAATGACCTCTCTAAAGTACCATCTTGGTAAAATTTGCTAAAAGATAATATACTATATGTGGAAATCGAAGGATTCCTTCTGGTAGAAATTTTGTATACAGAATATAAAAAATAAAATAAAAAAAAAAAAAATACCATTGTAAAACCAATAGCTTCCTCGCTCCGCTCAGAATCTAAAATATTAATGCAATATTAATATAAGAATTTTTATCTTGTTAAGACATTTTTTAAATTTATCTGGGCCTTTTTTTTTATTAATTTTTTGTTTTTTATTAAATATAAATTTTAATTCAACTGTTTTTTTTATCCTTTTTAGATTTTTTATTCTATTTAGATATTTTTTTAATTTAACTAGGTTTTTTTTGTTAATTTTCAATTTTTCATCCAAGTGATTTTATATTTTATATAGGTTTTTTAGATTTTTATTGAATATTAATAGAAAATTAATAAAAAAAGCATAGTTAAATTAAAAAAAAAATAAGGTTTAAAAATCTTATATTAATATTATATTAATATTTTTAAATATTGGTTATATATTTTTAAATTTAACTAGACTCCTTTTATTAATATTCGATTTTTTTATCAAATATTAATTTTTTATTCAAGTTTATTTTTATCATATTGAGGTTTTTTAGATTTTAGTTTTTTCTTCTAGAGTTTTTAATTTAACTAATTTTTTTATTGAAATTAAATTTTATTTACTATACATTCATAGCACACTAATGTTTGGTAAAAGAAAACTTTTAAAAATGTAATTTTTTCCGTGAGGGGGGGCTGACGAACATTTCTCCAGCCCCCCGTATATGTTTTTGAATTCTCGGTTAAACCAGTATCGCACAAGTTCTAAAAATAGTCACACAAATTCACACTAATGTTAGCACAAAAAAAATTTCAAAAATTTTATTTGGGGGTGCTGATGCTGGTGAAATGTACGTTTTTTCCTCTTCTCTATTCGTCTTTAAAGTTCGCGGCGATGACAAGGTGTAAACTATTTTTCTACCTCCGCCTGTTATCAAGAACTCAGACGGGATGGATTTTTAAAAAATACCAGTCAAACGGCCACAGTCTTATAAAGATTTGATGGACAGTTATCCGGTGTATACGCGTGAGTGAGCGTGGGCGCGCGAGACTATAGCATGTGTGTTATGGTTATGCGTTATCCTGTTTTCGTAACAACCCGACACAAAATTACAAAACATTGTTTGACCGAAGACCCCACGAGACGGCCGCGATTGTTCGTTACTAAATTAAGGAGACGTTGACAACTTATTAATGTCAAATTGATATCCACTTAAATATTATTTGCATGTCGTACACGTTCACCAGCCATAATTCGATGAATAAGTTTTTAATAATTAAGACTAATATTATTTTAGTTTCACCCTGTAAAAATGTAGAAAAATGTTAAATTCAAGAGCATGCGTTAGCTGGAGTTTTTTTTTCGTTCACGTTTTGATAACCCACTATCAGATCGATCGGCAACCGGTGTCGTTATTATATTATCCATATCAAAGCAATTTATTTTATTTTTTATACTCTACGTAGACGTATCAACGTATCGGTATCGTCGTCATAGTGCACATTAACGACTGTACAGGACATTCCGCTGTCGGGGTAAACCATAAACGTAAGCGTATTATTTTATTGGGTTAGGTACCATTGTACATTTGTACCAATCGTCATATTAATTACAAATAGTTTTCAATTTACAACTATAACATTCGAAACATAATCTATTATTCATGTTACTATTTGCGTTTGGTACAATAAACAACAGGTATAGGTTTATTATACCACCTTATGTCTTCGTAGTGCAACTACTTAACTACTGGGAGGGTTACTGGTTGGAAGTGTCGATGGCTGGGGAACTCAATATCAGCCGTGATGTCATAATAAGGGGTCCATAAGCGATAGGGGATAAGGGTAAAATTCTGAGGGGCTACATCCAAGCTTACAAAACTGTTTATTTAAAATAACCTATTGGGGGCTTATATCTAAATCAATAAGAGATATTTTTTTTTTGTGGGGGAGGGGGCTAAATTTTAGTCAGGGGACCAGTAGGCTAAGCCCCCTTAGTTCCGTCACAAAATTAAGGGCCCCTACTGTCCCAGCCAAACCAACAATTAACTTATTTCTGTATTTGATTATCAATTTCACAACAGATATCAAAATCATAATATTTAGATCAATGAAAAAAGTTTTACGAAATACGTTCCAACAAATCCGTTAACCGTTAATAATAATAAATTAAAATTATCGAGGGATCAATGTAGACAATAATATATAATATATATTCGGTATATTATATTATAATATCTGCGATCGACATTAATGTATCATCAAAATGTTATTCTATAAATAGTGTATAGTCACTAGTCAGTGGTGTAGGTACTGATAAAAAAAATTTGTGTGTATCCGGTATATTATTATACTATTGAGTAACGGCGGCTTTTCATGCATATGGCTGTATAGCTATTTGACAATGATAAAAATTGGCCATTGGTTCAAATTTAAATAAATAATTTGTTTTTATAGTTTAGGTTTCTTGTACTAAGAAATACCGTGGGTCAGTCACTATATTAAAATGTTATGAAATCGTCAATTGCATAATAATATGATAAAAAAAAATAAGTTACTTTACAGTTCATAATAGTTCAATGTATTTAGACTACCAAAAGTACTAATAAATTATAAACCTGAATAATGGTAGATATATTGTATTTTTTTATTTGTAAGTACATAATACAAATTTAATATTGTGAAGGTTATAAAAGATTTTGGTTAGAAGTTAATAGTTACTATTCACTAGATAGAACAATAATACTTATTTTAGAAGGCATTACATATTTACATTTTTAGTAATTAACATTAATTTTAATTACAATTTATTAATATTGTACCGTATTGTACATACAACATACATTTTTATTCTGTAGATATTAAATTATAGATTTAGAAATAGATTTTCTGTGAATAAAACAAAATACTTAGATTTAGTTTATTAAAGGGACATAACAGTTTACATTTTACCTTATTAGTATATTCTACATTATATTTATTATTGAATATAAGGTATATGATATTATTTTGTTCTGTTTTTATAAATATTAATAAAATATATTGTATGACCTTGATAGCTAACCAGGAAAATTAAGTATAATATATTAAATTACAAAACAATTATATATCTATAAAATAATCATAAATACTAAAAATTGTATAGAAAAATAATTTAACATATTTTTATCTACTCTCCGCACAGCTTATTTTAATAATAGATTTGACCTACTTCATAGTAATGCATTAGTCTTACAAAACCAAATGCCTAAATAAAGGTGTATAATTAAACAATTTCCTCGACAATTTCATTGTTTACAAGTTACAAAAGAAGTTATATTTAATGTACTGTTATGTTTTATATTAAGTGGTGTTTTATTGCAAGTTAAGACATAGTTTTAAATTGCAGAATGTACTACGGGGCTGAGCCAACAAATGCAACTCACTAGAAGAATCACCTTTTAGACAAAAAAAATCAGGGGTCATTAGTTGTAGTTATCAATAGTAGGTCACAAAGGAGTGATGACGTAAAATATAAATAATGCCCATATCAGTTATTGTGTAGGTATTATTTTGTTTATAGTGACAGCTGATTGGGTATAGGTGTTAACTATACAAATAATATAATTAATTACTTTATAGTTTTAGAAGCTTTCTTTTGTAAGTGTTGTTTTTTTAAAGTTTTTCTTCATATTAGCAGTAGGTTAGGTTAGACACCATGAAATATCAATAATAGGTATCTTAACTGGTAATTTTTAAATCAATATCTGGGTCAATATCTTAATAGAAATTGTTTCCTGTGTTTTGTAATGGATTAAGATATACAAATTGTATATTATAATAGATACTTACTTGTAAATCAATTAGGTAATAGCCAAAACAATATACCTACATAAAACATAAATATTCTTTCACTAGTTTGTTAAATGTTTATCATTAATTATTAATAAAATATCAATAAATGTAGGTAAGTACTCATTAAAAATGAGATATTGATTTACACATTTAAATAGTTAGAAATGTCTTAAGATTTCTTCAGAAATAGGTATCTGTTGGCTAAAGTGGCTTAAAATATTTTTTTTTTTTAAATCACAGAACCTGATATTGTCTCTATTGTTATTTGGTATCACACTAAGAAATACTGGTTTACCTTAACTCTTAAGGTGGATAAATGGGAATTTAATTACCTTATAATTTCACATTAACAAATATTTACCTTTATGGGATAATAGGTATGTATAAAACAGTTTAAGACTAAATTAAAATAAAAACTGATTAATATATTAATATCAAGTTGGCTGACTGCTGTGTAATATTGGCCCTACATAATTGTATAACTCGTATAAATATGACATAGTATTATATCATATACCATTGTTGTTTATTCAAGAACTTATGTTTAGATATCTTATTTTTTCAAGGGTCTAGCAATAAAATTGGCAATAAGTAGGTACTAATTAATGAACCTAAAAAGAAAATAGCAAGTGTCTTGTGAACCTATTGTAATTGTAATTAACATATCTTCTTAACTGTTCAACACTTCAACATGACAGCACCTATTTTAGAGTGCAGTGTTTTTTTTTTTAAACTAGGGTTAACATACATTCAACTAGATAATTATAATACATTCAAGTTAGGTTGATAAGAACATGGTAGATCTGGCTCTCTATATTTAGTTTAAATTGCGTAGGCTAGTGGTAGGTATCCATGTCGGTTTTACACAGCTTTTAGTAAATTTTCTATATTTCAATAGTGCAATAAAATTAGGTAGGTATCTATGCACTCAGCAAAATATTGTAAAGTAAGAACCTATCAAAAATAAGAAACATACTTGATGATACCTAAATATAATATATTTACATCAGATTTCTACTAAAAAATATTTATTAAGAAAACTTGGGAAAAACTAAAAGCTGATGGTATAGCCTAACAACATATCAGATTTTCTATTGTAATACATAATGTAATACATACTTACAGACGGTGCAACACGATTGTACACTTTTTATCTTTTTATATTTGAGAAAACATAACACGATTGCATATGTTTGACTATTTGACATATTTTTTACCATAACATGAAAGGATACCTATCTAAATTATTATCACAGTATATTAATACGCATCCTCCGCTCTTCACTTCACCTTTATCGTAGTTCTCCACTTCATATTGGGTATCAATCATATACATACATATCTCGATACATATATAACATAAAACAAAATCAACCAATGAGAAGTGGAGAACTACGACATGGGACGGAGATGAAGGAGATGCGCATACTGTGCAAAACTAGTACAACTGTGATGATACTTATCTAATTTGTCATTTTTTTTACTATAGGTATGTATCACATAATTATTATGTTGTTAAATTTTTTAAACCTTATTTATGAACTTATTATTTCTTTTTTTTTGTTTGACACAATCAATATTTCCTACTAAGTACTAGGTATTAAATTATTATTATATTTATTATCATTATGATTAAATCTCATTTATTTATTTTTGTAGACGAATACCGAAGATTATTCTTTTTTTGTTTAATAAATGTGATGTATTATATTATAATTATTTATTTTTAACTATAGGTATTACGTTTATTATTAATGTTGGGAAATTTTTTGAATTTTATAAACTTAATTTACGTTATAATTTGATTTTTGTTTCATTTATATATTATAATACCTACCTATACTAATTAAATCATTAAAGATATTATAGGACAATTATTGTTAATTTTTTTAATTCCAATAATATAAAATATTTATTTTGCGTAATCGTTGTTGCGTTTGCTAAAATATTAAAGGAAAAGGTGCACAATCGCGTTGAGTTTTTTCAGGTAAAACAGTAAAAAGTGTGCAATTGCGTTAGACCCCTTACAGAATAACATAAAAGTTCACAAATATTCAATTTAAACATTTTGTTAATTTATCATAACTGAAATCCTAGAGTTTAATATTAGAGTTTAACTTTATTTTTATTATTAGATAGGTTTATTTTACTAGAATAGACTTGTGTGCAAAATTTATTGAATAGCGTTAGTGTGCTACCTCACTGCATTAATTATTAAGTTACATAAGTAAATATTTTATTCAAAGCAAAAACAGAAACAATAACAATTGCATATCAGAAACATTAAATAAAATGTCAGTAAATATGCATCTTTTCCGGTGTAAACAAAATATATTCTTGAATGACTCATACAGTGGACAATATTGATAGTCACTTCCCATCTACACAAGTTCTGAATACTGAAGCCTACGATTTACGACATATTTGTACTTACGCACAATAATGTATATTAGGAGCACTACACTGTAGTGATTTCTCAATGGTAACTGGGCTGTGGCCGGAATAGAAATTTTACAGCGGCGGAGGCAATGGTGTCAGCCTCGTAAAACACGCATTTACACCGCTTCCAATGGTATTTTAAAGTGCCGGCGATAGTTTCGCGTGAGCATTTTTATCAGATTTTGTTTAAAAAGAGATGGAATACCAAAATAAAAATTAAAAAAAAAATTAACAACGTTTTAGAAACACTCACGTAATCACGTCATTTTATACACTGCACAAAACGGGTCACTTGACTCACTAGTCACTTCTCACTTGCTATATACGTACAGTACTACGCATTGACACAGCAGCGGCGCACGAGCACACGGACAGACGGCAACGGACGGACGGCGACGGGAAAAAAATGCATCTCTAAAAATGGGCAGCCCAACCCACGTATCCAACACCACAGCGATCGTGGTTACGAGAGATAAGGTAATAACGTTGGGTAATGACGAATTCGATATTTAAGATAGTGCTATCTTAAACCGTGCTAGTACCATTTACCACGTTTACATCACGGACTAAAATGAGGAAGAGAGAAAGACTGTTTTAGACATATACAATGGATAGAGTAATTTAATTATTTTGATTTTTAATATTTCTCAGTTATGCATTTAAACCAGAAAGTTTTGAAAAATAGATTCGTTAAGGTCAAAAAATTATTATGGCAACTGGCAAGTAGCAACCCAAACATAATATAATAAAAAAATATATAATATATTAGGTGTAACGTGTAAAAAAATAATTAAATATTTGAGCAGTTCTTTTTTATATTTTTGATTTTTTGAATGTAGGACGTAGGTATCATGATTTCAAAATATTATTATAGAATATAGATATTTACTATAATTTGTAATAATTTATTGTATAATCATATTTAGTTGGTAACATAATATCATGGAAATAAGACATAGGTACATATTATATATATAGGTAGCATTTATGAAATAAAAAATAGGTAGAACCTATTACCTATAATTTATAAAGTACCTATTATAGTATTATGTAGTAATAAGTTTTGATAATTTTTTTTTTTTTGTAACTTTTCTTTTTTAAT
>NC_042493.1:113063310-113069857 GCF_005508785.2 Acyrthosiphon pisum
TAAATTTCACACAAATATCAAAATCATTATATTTTGATCAATGAAAAAAGTTTTAGGAAATAAATTCCAATCCGTTAGGCGTTAATAATAATAAAGTTGTTCGCTCTAAGCTATTAGCGCATCGCGTTATGCAATTTTGTGCAGTGACGTCGACCTTTCCCTATCAGCTCCCTCTTCATTCATACACCTCTCATTCCGTTAATTGTGAATTATTATAATTGTTATATTTATTTATTCTCTTTGTGTTTTTGTCATATGATATCATTATCTTTCTTAAAACTAGTATGGTTTTCAATCTGCAGCCAACGCCCTATTATTTATTGCTATTATTTATTATTATTATAATAATGTTTCGTTTTTTTGTCGCTTATAAAGCTCCGATACTTTTTTATATTTTGTGATCCGCTAATATAGAGATCTGTATTATTTATTTTGTGATCAGCTAATATAGCGATCGATATTATTTAAATGGGTGTTCCGCTATTAAAGCGAGCAAAACCATTATTTTTATTATTTTATGGTGCACACGGTTGCCTACTATTATTATTATATTGTGTGTCACTATTAAACCTGAAATATTTTCAATAAAAATACGATCTCCAAAGCTGAATCGTAAACCTTTTTTATTATTACTATCGCCGTCTAATTGGGCAGCTGTTTATTTTCAATGTTGGTGCCGTCATTAGTCCATTCGTAAGTCCACCAGCAACGTACATACATTGTGTGAGAGGCTGCCCAGGTCGTCCAGGTCAACTTCTGCCTACTGTGTCAATCCATCGTCATCTCAAGACTTCAGTAGTGTTAACTGTTAAGTTAGTTTTTAAGTATTATCCCTATTTTTGTGAGCCCTGCGGTCATTGCACCAAACCACAGAGACCCCCTCATCATAACTAGCTTTCACAATTCTCATTTCTTCGGTAGGCCTCTCCCATCCTTGTCATCGTCGTGCGTAGAATGCCTACCCGTAAAATATCAAGCAAGGGCACATATGGTTGCCTACCCAGTGCAATAGTAGGAGTTAGTGGGGACATTGGCTAAAGTCAAAATCAGAAATTTATTGTTCTCGGGCATCACCGAGTGGTCCTTCGGGTAGCCCCTACTTAGGGCGCTAATATATTTTTGATCCTTCGTGGCTGGATTAAAACTACAAATTTCGATCGATATAATACATGTTCACCATTTTTTCGTTGTTTATCACACTATTATGACAGATTAAATTGAACGTACATCGAGATACATTTGAGTCAAAGTAATTGTTACTGAAACGGTTGTTACTCAACTCCTGAAACATTGTGTTTCATTGTTGTTAAACTATAGTATCAAGTCAACTTCAATGCTGTCATCATGTTTGTTGAAGCTTCTATGGCGTATGTCGATGCAAAGGCACCGATGGTTCGTGCCATTGCAAAAGTCACTTTTTTGTCGTTGCTTCGGGCGAGTTTAAAGCTGATAAAAATAATCCTGGTAAACGATCAAAAATTTCAGCCATGCTATTGGAACTGAAAGAAATTCGCTTGACTGCAGAAGTCGACATCCAAGTTATGGAGAATTCTGTTGGGAAAAAATATCACCAGTTGAAGTCGTAGATAATTCAATTAATCTCAAGCTCTCTGCTGAGTTTGATAATTTGTATTACGAGTTGGTTGCGTTCGCAGATTTGTATAGCCTTTTATTGGCCCAAATTGTCGACTTATCCTCTTCTCAGTCAGCACAAAGTCAGTCAGCTAGTTTCAGAAACCTATAAAATTACAAATTCCCAACACGAAAGTTTCGTATATTATCTGGACTTCTAACAGAATGGCAAAGTGCAAACAGATTTTTAAAACTTCACTAGAAGGTGAGGTCTCAACGTTTATCGCACATATTCGTTCAACATCAGCAAATTATATAAAAGCTTGGGAAGTATTACGTTCGCGATACGGAAATAAGCGTGACTTAGCTTGTATCCATCTGGACGCTCTGTTATCTCCACATACAGTCAAGTTAAACGACGCGTCGTCAATTAAAACTCTAATCATATATATTCAAGAGCACACCACTGCCTTGGATAATTTGGACTTTGTTACTCGTTAGTGGAGCCCAATTTTGGTCCACATTTTAGAAAATCATCTGGACTATGATCTCCGAGCGCGTTGGGAGATCACTGTGGATGACCAACATCACATTTTCTTGAATTTCTAATAAGTCATGTACGATCAGCGGAAGCACGTGCTGGACAGTACTCGTCGAGTTTGACGTCATTCACATCTCAGCAGAAACCTCATTCTACAGCTGCAATTACCATGTTTGCCAGTAGTACAATGTCCCCAGTCCGTAGTCAAACAACCATCACTGTGATGCCACGTGGCCAACAGTCACCGTCGATTTACGTGGACACTTACATCGTCCCTCAAATCACAGTACCTACTCCGCAAGCTCCTATTGTGCCGGGACAATGGAGGCATATTTTAAACCTCTCTCTCGCTGATCCGTTGTACCATCATCCTCAGACAGTCGATCTTTTGTTGGGGGTCGATATCTTGTCAATGCTACTTCTAAATTGAAAAGTCACAGGCTAGCCGTTGAGACTGTCATCGCTATGTGTTTATCTGTTTCTGAAACTTTCAATTTGTCTATCAGGCGTTTTTGGAAACTTGAAGAGTTACCTGTTGTTCGCCATCTCAGTCCAGATGAGCGTGCTGCAGAGGAAACGTATAAAAAGACAACAACTAGGCTGAGTACTGGACGATTTATGGTATCTCTTCCATTTCGGAAAGCATCGCTTCTGTTAGGTGATTCAAAATCTGTTGCCCTTCACTGCTTCCAGGCACTCGAAAACCGACTGAGTAATGATCAGAACCTTCAACAACAGTACGCAAACTTTATGCAAGATTATTTGGACGCTGGTCACATGGAACTGGTTCCACTTGAAAACACAGATAATGTGTTTCATTATTATATTCCACATCATTGTGGTACTTAAGTCTGACAATAGCACCACCAAGCTTTGTGTCGTTTTCAATGCTTTGGCTCGTACAATTGCTGGGTGTTCCTTGAATAAGAGCATGTATACGGGTCCGAAACTTCAACCCGACATTCAAGTTGTTCTTTTCGTGCACGGTTGTTAAAATATGTATTTATGACAGACACCCAGACATCAAACAAATGTATCGGAAAATTGTGGTGCGGCCTGCTGATCGAGATTACCTGCGAAAATTCTGGAGATTTTCGAAAACTACCTTAGTGCAATAATACGTCTCTGTCTAGTCACTTACGGAATTGGCAATCGTTGATGGAAAATTATTTCCTATCGCTGGGTCAATTCTCCTGAACGACACCTTCGTGGATGATATTCTCACTGGAGTGAACACCGAAAAGGATGCCCTTGAATATCAGTTGCAGCTAATAAAATTGTGTTCATTAGCCAAGTTTGAGCTACGAAAATGGGCCAGAAATAACAGTAATATCTTATAAGCTGTTCCTGCAGAAGCTCAAGCAATGTCTGTACAATGACAATAATGAATTTGAATTTTTAATACTTAGTTATAAATATTATAATTTTTTTAACAAAACCACAGTTAATTTGTAGTTTAAAATGTACAAAATATTAAATTTTTATAGCTAAGGCTTGGAAAAGTAATAATAATACGGAAATTGTGGGGGTGGGCTTTAGCCTGTAAGCCCCCTGCGTACACCAGTGGGTCGGGAAATCGGACCAACAGCTAACAAGATAATACTATATTATAAAGAACAAATGGTAGTTAAAAGAATAGTTATATATGGCACAATGTTTTCGTTTATACAAATTACGACCATAGTCCAGATGACATTCACAAAAAGTCATAATCGTTAAATAGTGCGTCAATAAGAAATCACATTAATAATTTTCGATTAAGTTGTAAAAAGAGTTTGACTATAATTACACTCTTATAGTGGTTTATATTTGTTTAAACCTTATCGTCTGTCTACGAAATAATAGTGTATACTCTATGCCTACTAATTACTAGCTAGATATACCGATAAAAACTATATGTGTATACAAGCATAATTACAATTTAAAAATGAACTGATAACATTTTGGAACCAACATCAGAAAAACTGAAATGACTCATCTACGTGTCACCAGCATACGCCATAACATAAAATTATTTTTCCACGCGATTTCAAATCAATTTGCGTACTGAAGTATCGAATTTCCGATGATCTCTTTGTTTACCATGATAATACGATTATTGGATTACGATTTTAAGCAGTGTTGTGAATTTGGTAAAATACAAAAAAGACTGATTCCGAAAACCAAATCAGATTATATTTTTAGTTTTTCATAATATGTGCACTGATTCGTTTTAAAACCTAACGTAAGAGTATTTCTAGATCAATGAAAACGGGAATCGTAAAAATGAATATATTTTTAAAAAAACATTATGATCGTAATAATATTAGTACCTATAATATATTGTAGTCATACCTGCCTAACGCATGTTAAACACAACAAAAATATACCATTACTATTGCCGAAGAACTACATACCTTCTTACTTACACGAGCCATATTTTTTATCAGCTTTTCATTGAGAGGCGCACACACAATTAAAATAAACGTTACAACATACAATTGTAATATATTATTTATGGATAGAAACAATCATATTATTATTAAATGTTTCATTGCTTAAAAATATTTTTAAAAATGCGTATTAAAATAATATAAAGAAAATAATAGGTGTAAAATAATTTGAATAGGTAGGTTGGTAAAGGTATCATAAATAAATACATGTGATGTGATACATTTTAATTGTATACGCGTGTTATCTTCTAAACATATATAATAAAATATATACTTAGGTTTTTACTATTTTACCTACTATAATAATAATATTATATTATACTAGAACAATTAATTTATGTTGATTATAATAAATTATAATATAATACTTACGAGTGACATAGTGAAATGGCTTCGCTTCGGAGTAGTTGAAATATTTAAAGATAATAATTTAACAGAAAAATATCGCTCTGCTTGCGACGACTCAATGCATCGGTGTATTTCGTTTGACTAGCTAATGAACACAACGTTATAAATTATAATATGTGATTATACGTGAATATCAATTTAGCATATTAATATTATCTAATCGACCGCTAATGGTAAATATGTGTGCGAGACTATGTGTGCGTATGATTGTGGGTATCGGTCGGTGGCTTCCTTGAGATAATGAGTGGCGCCGGCGCAAACAACTTGATTGTTCAAAAATACCAGTAAGAATCCGTGTCTTCAATAATATTACTAATTAATTTAAAAAATGTTGTTACTTACTTTTAATTATTTTTCCATTCTCGTCGTAGTTTTCCCATTCTTCAAACAAATCTCATCCTATATCATTCGGTCATGCCGTCAATTTGGCATGCTTGTCAGCATAATCTCTGCAACTTATTTTCCACCGATACTAATGTTTTTCCACACTTACAATAAACATTTCTGTATCGAATACACTCATAAAAAAATAATTAAGTATTTCTATCGCGTGTCTTAACCAGCCCCCCAATTTCGAAAATGTTCATCAAAACGTTACAAAAGGTTTGTAAGTCGTTTGTAAAGACTTGTGTTCGAACGCGGAACGGGTTTGCCGCCAAAGACACGGACGACCCAAGTGCGTTCGATGTCGAAGCTCCGCGCGACATGTTCCCCCTCCATAGTGACCGCGCCGTTGTCAGCGGCCGGCGAGCTGGCCATCGGCCGTCGTGAACTTTGTCTTTTTCCAACGGCTGAACGTGGCGCATCGTCCGCGCTATCGTTCCCGTGTGTGTCATAAAACCTCGTGTGAACACGAGGTGTCCGTGATCCCAAGCTGTGAGCAGCGGCCACGGTCGGTATATACTATATAGTAACGATACCTCGCGATACTATCGAAGTGCGTCCTTTTTTTTGCGTTGTAATCGCGGTCGCGATACGCACCTGTTTGTACAGCGAGTAGAATAATAAAGTTCGCGTGTGAACACGCCTGTCTGTCCGACATTCGACACCACGCGACAATTTCGAGTTCCGCTCTCATTCACGACTTACGCAGTGCGCGTGTTTTTACGTAGAGCCCGCGAGTGGAGTAGGTACATCGTTACCATTCGTCTTGGCATTCGCGCTACCCGCGTTAAAGCCCGAGCGACGTCCATCGTCGTGTTAGCGACGATCTGAAGAATTGTCCGCCGTCGCCGTTCCGGCGAGGGACCTCCGTTGGTCGGCACCGCGGATCATCGTCGCCACGAAGTCGTCGAGCCAGCAGTAGCCGTATCCAGATTGACCCTTTTATTTTGCCCCACGTGTCAGTGGGTTGGTTATAAAAAATAATATTGTTCACCAGCTATTTTGTATTTGTACTTAGTTTTTAAGTTGATTATTTTGGGCGCCCGTTACTTATTTATAATTATTTATATTTTATTACACAAATTAAACGTGTTTACGCCCTCACATTTGAGTTTAAGCATATATTGAGTAACCCGTCCCCGCTCCAGGTTTTAACACATTACGCAAGTCGTTGCCGACAACCGCCCCAACTCGTAGGATCGGTAGCGGC
>NC_042493.1:113070904-113071889 GCF_005508785.2 Acyrthosiphon pisum
ACGTCTATTACGTTTACGTAAATCGTATGTAGTGTGATCGTGATTGCATGTAATATTGTAACATAAGTATACCTATTGACATTTTTTGTATATTTAAAATTTTGATTGTTTTTATTTGTATTTTAAAATATAATATAATGTAAATAACAATATCCATTAGGTAACGTGTTATATATCAACAACAAACCGTGGTACTATCATAGATATATAATAGTATACTTTAGAAGTTTCAAGTACCCACGAATAATATTATACAATCACAACAAAATAACTTAAATAGTTATCCTAGGTTTTTATTATGTAATTTCGTCCAAATTTGTACTTAAAATGACTATAAAAATAAACTGTGTAAATGTATTTTTTAGATTTTTTGGTAACAGAATTAATTACTTATGTGGAATCTTGTTTTAAATTTTCAATTCTTAGATACAAAAATTGAACAATTTATACATTTTTAACTACAAAATAATTTTTCAAATTAAAATTTGATTTTTAAATGCTTATAAAAAAAAATTGTGCCTATGTATTTTTAATATTTTTCAACTGATATTGTAACAATATATCAGGAGCTTTGTATTAAATTTATACACTTTTTGGCCCAACAGATAAAACTTTATTGATATTTATAGAAAAAAAAACTTAAAATATTTAAAACTGAAAATGTCCGTAAACAGCTCAAAAAGAGTCAAAATATTTTCAAAATTGTATGGTGTATAGGAAATGCTAATATAAACATTCAGTAAAATTTTCATGTATCTGCAGTTATTCGTTTTTGAATTACAACAAAATAAGGAAATCGTTACATGAGAAATCGAGTGAATATCAAATGTTGTAAAAATATGAATTTCAAACGATCATAAAAATTTAATTTGACTTTCTTATAGATATTTTTTGTTTGATAAAGGTAGATAATCTTATATGAATCTTGTATTACATTTTCATATCTTAGATTTAAAAAGAAAATTTTTATGATTTCTAACTCGAA
>NC_042493.1:113071939-113073239 GCF_005508785.2 Acyrthosiphon pisum
CATTACGCAAGTCGTTGCCGACAACCGCCCCAACTCGTAGGATCGGTAGCGGCGTTTACAACTTGTAAGACAAAAATGTTCGTTTTTTAAAGAAAACCAAAAAAAGTTATGCCACATTCAGGGCGGGGAGGCTGGAAAATTGGCTAAAATCCGTGAAATTTGGGAAACCCAAACTTTTTTCAGATAAATCGTTTGTAAGTCGTTTGTAAAGGTTTGTAAAAACAAAATTTTTGTTTGTAAAGAAAACCGAAAAAAGTAATGCCTAATTCAGGGTGGAGGGGCTGGAGAAATGGCTAAAATCCATGAAATTTGGAAAACCCAAACTTTTTTCACCTCAATCGTTTGTAAGTCGTTTGTAAAGGTTTGTAAAAACAAAAATTTTTCTATTTGTAAATGATATTTAATATAATAAATCTTGATTGAATATCAAAAAAATAATCTGAAACATATCTAAATAGAAAAAAAATCTATATTTGATAAATAAATGTATATTCAAAAAAATTTTGTATTTAATTAAAAAATCTGAATTAAATAAAAAATATATACTTGATAAAAAGATTTTTATTTGAAAAAAAAATCAATAAAAAAAAAGATGGGTAAGTGGATGTCGCTCTGCTGTACAGTAGGTTAGAAGTGGGTCACTGTATAATGAACAGTATTAAATTTGAATTCAATGATATAATATCACTGTATAAGAAAAACGATTCTGAGCGTAGACGGTATATCAGTCTATGTATTAGACATATATATACTTATCTATGGTATTAAAAAAAAATTGACCTATAATAGGTACCTATAATAAATTCCAAATTAATCATATCATTCATATTATCATAATATCTATTAGGTACTTATAACGCGTTATACATCAACAAAAAACCGTGGTACTATCATAGATATGTCGTAGGCATATAGTCAAATCAGGCATTTTATTAAATGCCTAGGCATATAGTCAAAAAATTTAATGTTTATGCAATTTCACTATCCGCCTAGACATTTAGTCAAATGCCTAGTCATTTAATTAAATGACTAGGCATTTAACTAAATGACTATTTCATGCCAGGCAAATAATAAAAAAACATTTTGTATTATTTTAAAAATTTAAATATATTTATATATAAAAAAAGCTGTGTATTATTTATTAATATGAAAAACACGTAGGTATATGAAATAATATGTTTAATTGTGTGTTAATTATTATTTAGTATTGTTATATTGTATAGCATATATAGTCAGTATAGTCTATAGCACGAGTAGTGAGTACTGAGTACTATATATTCTTATTAAATAAAAATAAAAA
>NC_042493.1:113075336-113079127 GCF_005508785.2 Acyrthosiphon pisum
TTTTAGAAAAAAAACTAAAAAAAAATGAGCTCAAAATAAATCAAAATATTTGAAAATGTTATGGTGTATAGAAAATGCTAAAACAAACATTCAGTCAAAATTTGTGTATCTACGGTCATTTTTTTTAAAGTTAGACCAAAAACCAAATTCAATTTTGTGAAAAATCGATTTTGCGTAAAAATTCCCGTTTTTCCTTAATTTTTCTTTTGTTTTTCCCGGCGCTTTTGAAAACTACTGGGAAATTTAAATTTTGACCTCCCCAAAGCACCAACGATATTCACTTTCTGATCGAACAAGATACTGAAGTTGAAAATCGTAGAATTATTTCGACTACTTATCGTGTACACAGACACAAAAAAAATAAAAAAATAAAAAAAAAACACACATCATTGTAAAATCAATACATTCATCGTTCCACTCAGAATCTAAAAGGTGGGTAAGTGGATGTCGCTCTGCTGTATAGTAGGTTACAAGTGGGTCACTATAAAATGGATGGTATTAAATTTTAATTCAATGATATAATATTATCATAGTATAAGAAAAACGATTCTGAGCGGAGACGGTATTTCAGTCTAGGTATAAGACATATTATATACTTATATCTATGGTATTAAAAATAAATTGACCTATAATAAGTAGGTACCTATAATAAATTCCAAATTAATCATATCACAGTATCCATTAGGTACTTAAACGCGTTATACATCAACAACAAACTGTGATACTATCATAGATATATACTTTAGAAGTTTTAAGTACCCACGAGTAATATTATACAATCACAACAAAATCACTAAAATAGTTATTCTAGATTTTTTAATACACATGTAATTTCGTCCAAATTTGAACTTAAAATTACTATAAAAATAAACTGTGCTTATGTACTTTTTTAGATTTTTTGGTAACAGAATTAACTTCTTACGTGGAATCTTGTTTTAAATTTTCAATCCTTAGATATAAAAGTAGAATATTTTATACATTTTTAACTACAAAATAATTATTCAATTTTAAATCTGATAAATTTTGTCAAAATTCGATGTTTAAATGCTTATAAAAAAATTGTACCTATGTATTTTTAATATTTTTCAACTGCTATTGTAAAAATATATCAGGATCCTTGTATTACATTTTTACACTTTTTGGCCCAACAGATAAAACTTTATTGATATTCATAGACAAAAAAAAAATAATGGAAATATGAAATTGTCCGCAAACAGCTCAAAACAAGTCACAATATTTTGAAAATGTTATCAAGTGTAAGAATTGATAAAACAAACCTTCATTGAAATTATCATGTTATTGAAATCTATAGTTATTCGTTTTTGAATTACAACAAAATAAGAAAATAGCTACATGAGAAATCGAATGCTGTAAAAATTTGAACTTCAAACTCTCATAAAAATTTAATTAAACTTTCTTATAGACATCTTTTTTGATAAAGGTAGATAATCTTATAAGGAATCTTGTAGTACATTTTAAAATCGTAGGTTTAAAAAGAAAAATTTTTACAAATTCTTAACTCAAAATCATTTGCTAATTTTTGTGATTTTTCCATAATTTGTCAATTTTTGAACTTTAAAGGCTTATAAAAAAAACTGTGACTAAGAATTTTTAATATTTTTCAAATGTCATTGTATAGTAGGAACCTTGTATTAAATTTTCAAGTATTTTTACTCAATAAATAAAGTTCAATTGACATTCATAGAAAAAAAAACTAATAAAATTGGAAACTGAAAATGTCCCTAAACAGTTCAAAACAAATCAAAATATTTTGAAATTTTATGAAATTTTTATCACGTATAGAATTTGGAAATATAAACAATCAGTGAAAATTGCATGTACATACTTTCATTTGTTTTAGAGTTACACCAAAAACCATAATCGATTTTGTGGAAAACCCATTTTGCTGTTTTTCTTTAATTTTTATTTTGTTTTCCGAACGCTTTTGTAAACAATTGGGAATTTCCAGACAGATTCACTATCCCATCGAACAAGATACTGAAGTTTATAATCGAAGCATTATTTCGACTACTAATCGTGTACACAGACACAAAAATAAAAAATAAATAAAAAACACACATCATTGTAAAATCAATACATTCATCGTTCCACTCAGAATCTAAAACTGAATGTAATCTTCTTAAATGTGATAACAGAGTAAAATAATAATACTTAACAAATTTATAGGAAAATAAGTTTATACAAAATAAAGTAAAATTAATAAAAAAAAGAATATATATAGTACTATAGTACTACTACAATATATTGTTACGAATTTATGATACGTTTAATGATAAAATATAACATATAACATATAACATCGCAGTAGATGGCTTATGAATAAATAGGCTTATGAAAAAATTATTGAAGTTGACATATTATAATATACCTTACCTAATACCTATATGGGTAGTACATAAATTATTATAATACTGACACCATATAATAAAATTATATAATTAATTGTAACCTTATGTAAAATAACACTGTTTATATAAAAAAATATATATATAATATTAATAATAATAAAAAAAAATACAAAACTGTTGCAACTTGCAATAGGTATAAAATATAGTTAACTGTCATATTGATCATTCTGAAAAATAAATATCTTTATTGTGTTTCATACATAGTATAGGTACTTCCATCAAATAAATGTATTATGACTTAAATTCATGGCAATAGCCTTATTTTCTTTGATATAAAAAAACATTTATATTAAATTATTTATTTTATATTAAATTTTAATGTTATTTAAACTTCATTGTACTAAACTCGACTGTGAATTAAGATCAATTATTACTCTACCTATTATATCATATGGTTCATCAAAATACCGTGATGATTTAAAATTACAGACCATCAGAAAAATATGCCCAATGCCCATCTTTAGATTTAACAATATGTTTTACTGAGGCAATTTTATTAGCTTTTAACATAAAATAGTTGTTATTGGGTTCTTTTGTACTTATATAGTAATTTGTATAATTTAAAGTAATTGATTCGTAAAATGTATATCCTTGATTATTAGCTATTATTATAGATTCATTATCCATTCGTTACCAATTTATAATTTTCATTTACAATTAAAGTGTTGAAAATTTTCATTTTTTTCTGTTATTTTGTTAGCAGCCTCTTGTAGAGGACAACAAGAGTGGCTATTTTTTTTTTTATAATTCCTAACTAACTTTCAAATTTGAAAGGACCAGTAATTTATAAGCCATTTCATTTTCAGTTATATTTGTTAAGTAACTGTCCTCCAATACTAAAAAGCCGCTCAACATTTAAACTTTGAATATTTATAACTCATAAACTACACGCCCCAAATTCGATTTTCATGTATCAAAATATTAAGAAAAATATTGTCCTTTAGAATTTAAAATTAAAACCCTATGTTGTCATTCAAAAAAGTAAAAAACTTAAAAAATTATAAGGATAAAAAATATTTAAAAATATAATTTTTTAAGAAAAACGTTGTTTTATAAGCATCTTGAAAGTATGTAAAAAAATATTTTTTAAATAATTTATACTTTTTGAAATAATGAGTGTTGTTTGATAAAAGAATGACCCAGTAGATTATATAAACTGCATTTTTATTTATTTCATCCATTAAACTTATTTTTTATTTTAAAAAGAAGACGTATCGCGGCCCAATTTTAAAGCTTACGCGACCCAAAAATGGGTCGTGATCCACCGGTTGAAGACCACTGACCTAGATAATACTTAGATCTTACGTATTAAAATTTTATAAAAGGCCAATTTACTCTTGTTTTAGAAATTACTGAGTATAA
>NC_042493.1:113079391-113082412 GCF_005508785.2 Acyrthosiphon pisum
TGCGAGTTCCGTATACTGACCGGATCAAAGGAGCTGAACAGCATATATAAGGGAGACAGGAGCACAGCATGATCAGATGTACCTGGACCAGCAAGTCTGAAAGTCACTTCACGCCACCAGCCATTATACACCGCTACACCGCTACTACCACGAAATCATTCTACATTACTACTATATTTTCATAATTTGATTGTTCTAAATTATTAAAACACATATTATTACTTTGAAATTAGTATTATTATTTCAAACTACATCATCGTTTGGATTCTGAAACGGCTGCACGTAACAATGTGTTAGTAAACGTAAAATTTGCCATGTTGTACGTTTGTAAGTTATACATTTTTTTGAAACATTTAAACAAATTTGAATACATCATGCATACAAAACATATAATGTACATCATTATTTCAGATATTTTTTCAAATTAAATACATTTTTATAAGTTATATATCAAACATGTACTTTTATGATTTATAATTTAAACATTTTCCCAGAATTATACATCTGAAATTTAACATTATTACTTGATAGTTTTTGCAGTTCAAATGACTAGCCGCTGCAGGACACCTGTTACATATAACGACTAGATAATATGTAGCTGACTATTTTAGATTCTGAGCAGAGCGAGGAAGCTATTGTTTTTACAATGGTGTTTATATTTTATGTATACAAAATTTCACCGCAATATATAGTTGGCCAATGATTATATGTTAAGTATTATAATATATATGTAATAATTATTACGTAATATGTAGTATGAATGTGTGTGTGTGTGTGTGTGTGTGTGTGTGTGTGTCAGAATGTTTTGGAGTTATATAAATTACAGCAAATTATCCTTAAGTTTTCGGAATTATTTTGTGAAAATAAAACAGGGCGCCTGCTGCCTATACCGTTAATTAAAGCGGTGAAATAAAATATTATACGAGAAAGTTGGGTCTGGTTATAATAATAATATCATCATCATTACATAATATAACGAAATACTCTAATAGCACCTATATAATAACATAAGTTTTAATTATTATATTTATTTTTCGTGTTATGGCCTCAGATTATTGAGAATAAATACCTACTATTAAAATACTTATAGTCTGTAGCCTGTATGTAGTAGTCATAGCCCCCTTTTCTATCATTACTAATTATATTATGGATGGAGTTTTCAAATTGCACTCGTCATGCACAGTTTAAAGTTTATTTAAATAATGTATTAAGTCGTATATAAAGTATTAATTCGAATAATGTAAATGGCGCTGTTCTACTGTATTAAGGTTATGAATAAAAAAATATGAGGAGCGTCCGAAGAGTGAGGTTCCCTAGATATAGATCATTTAAATATAAGGATATCTATAGTTTTGGCTAATGAACTATTGAAATAGGCATATGATCGCACGGAAACCACACTATGGATCCGCATTCACAACTATTACGTATACTACGTACTTACCTATATTAACGTATAAGTATGCTATAATTACAGATTTAAAAGCCTTATATTTATTAGTAAAATCGGTTTAATTTCGATTAACATAAGCATAACACGGTTATTTGTGCAACCTGTACCTACTTCAATAGGTAGATATTATTAGGACTAGGATTTTGTAGCATTTGCATTTTCTTTCATAGTACTACAGGACATAGCTAATCAAAAACAAAATTCGATTCATTCATCACAGAGTTCAAATATGTGATTTTGATTTTGCTTTTTTTGCATTTTCTTATGATATTCGTTAATAAATGCTTTTTTGGTACTTTTTTGTCAGTTTATTAGCTTTTTAATTAGTTTTTGTTAATTATTCGCATATTTTACATTTTTAAAACATTTACGTACATATTTATCTAAATTATTATTTATTAATTTATTTTAATTGTATTATTATATATACTTATTTCGTAATTTCATAGTGAAATATTATCGCCTTATCGGAAAATATTTCTGAAAATAGATTCTTAAATTTTGTCAAAGTGATTACCGAGTGGGGAGTAGTGGTTACGTAATACGTTGACATTTATCGACATTTAATAAAACGGTGTTTAATTTTTTTTTTTCAATATTTATACATTGTACTTAGTTGTTCTAAGAATTACTTAGTGTGAATATATAAAAGTGTGTTTAATAAATTATTTTTTGATATTAAAAATATTTTTCAGCTAAACTTAAAAATGTTCAAATCTTTTTTAGTTGCATTTTCTTGGTTAAAATGATTTTTTTGTAGCATTATTGGCAATTTTTTAATTCCTTTATTGTAGGTTTTTAGTGCTTTATTTTCCTATCCCTAGATATTATAAACGGATTTGAATGAGTGATGAGTCAGTAATTTTGAGTACCTAGGTACTTAAAATTTTTACAATATTTATTTATTCATAAATCTGTGTGGAGTGTAAGGTTTGTTACATAATATGCCAAATCCCATTGGCAGAAGTTATCATATTACAATTTACAGAGTAGAGGACGATTGACTGGAACGCTATTGTATGTGAATTGGGGAAATTTAAATCGCATACGCTCGTAAAATAGCACAAAATGTCTATTCAGAATTTTAAAGAGGACCAAATAAATACTCTTATGATTATTTCAATCTTAGTTATTATTTGATTTAAATATTCTCTGCAATAGTGCTATTATCCAACAGCAAGTACAGAATATAGGTATTTTTCTTTTCAATAGGTATTGTTGCTTATTCATAATTATGCTCATAACTGCGTTTGAAAACATTTAATTAAAGTAATGATATTTTATGTTTTTAATGAATAATTATTTTGTATACAAATTACAAATGTATATTTTTCGTTAATAGGTATAATAATAATCATTTAATTATTGGTACCTACGAAATTAGTCAAACATGTTATGCTATAGTATTAGGTACGAGGTACTTAATACTTATACACTACTGTAAATAGTTTTAAACGTCCGTGTTTTCTGATTTTAAACAATGTGTACCTAACCAAACTATTATATTTATGAATTAAATATCTACATTTTAATTAAATGTCATAATTCCGCCGTTTTACGAAGTCGCC
>NC_042493.1:113082512-113084079 GCF_005508785.2 Acyrthosiphon pisum
TTTAGTGTGGATCAAGGTGAAATAAGAATTAACACAAATTGTATAGTAGGTACCTAATAGCATTTATTATAAATTCATACTAACGACAATCCCGTGTTTATAGACAAAAAAAATAGTTATAATACAAAATCCTGTTTTCTATTTTTTTGGATGCTCAGTTCATCGATAAGCTTATCTGGCATGATTATTGTATTGACCGGTGACATGCAAATAAAGTCAACACATTAAGACGACGCTACACCCGTATGTATTGTCTCCATCTTACACAAGCACGACATAGCAAATTGTCGTTCACTATTCTCAATAGTGTGCTGTTGGTTTTGATGGCGATAGGGTGAAATGACCTATTATCAAACTTTTAGTTAAGAACATTTTCTGGGTCTTAGCGTGGGCGATTTTTTAATATTTTAATTTTCAAGCGAGATATGAGCATTTTTAATTTTTGATATTTCACATACCCTTATTTTTCTCGAAAATGAAAATATCGAAAAATCACCCACTCTAAGACCCAAATAATGTTCTTACCTAAAAGTTTGATAATAGGTCGATTCACTCTAATATCAAAACTAACAGCTCACTATTGAGAATAGTGAACGACAATTTCCTATGTCGTGCGTGTGTAAGACAGAAACAACACCCGCGGGTGTAGCGTCATCTATTATAAGGGTCCGTATTACAATAGTTAAACTAATGTTAAACCGCGGAATTCGACTGGTAAAATTTAAACTATGATTGTAAAACGGGCCCTAAGTGTCTAAGTCAGTTATAATAAACAAAGTATATAATAATTACTATTTAATTTATAGTTATTATTCAATATTAGATAGAAAAATTTATAAAATATTTACTTCCGTCATACTATTTATTAGGTAAGACTTAATACTTAATAAAAACTTGAAAAACATCGTTTAGGTGTATAGCAGTTGATATAGGCAAAGTACAAAATATTTTCAAGAGTTCATGAATATTTGGATAAACCTCTTTATCACAAACATCTAAAGCATTTAACCCAGAGGTGAATACAATGTTTTCAGTCACTAAAAATAAACCCATGCCCTATGGTAAATCTGTAGTCTTCATGGTAATTTTGTTTTATTTACCGACTATTTATCGGGTTTATTTATTATTATAAACACTCGTGCATGAAAAATAATTCGCAGAGAATTCAAAAATATAGTATAGGTACCATACCACCATAAAGATATATGTTTTTATTTTCCGATATTTATGCCACAAACGACTAGTGGCGTATAGTACCTATATCAAAGCAGACAAATTACCACGGCTAGAACATTTAGAAAACAGATATAGGTACCTACTTAAAACTTAAAAGTAGTATCATATTGAGAAATACAGAAAATAAGTAAACTTAATTTTACAAAAAAAAAGGTCAAGGGGGGATCTATCTCCCATATCCCCCCCCCCCCCGTAAATACGCCACTGGTATAAAAGGATAAAATAGCCTTCTAATAATGATATTGTGACATTTAATTTTATAAACATATTTTTTTTTTATTTTTTTTTTTTATCATAATTATAAAAAAATTTAATTCAGCAATTTTATTTT
>NC_042493.1:113086019-113087696 GCF_005508785.2 Acyrthosiphon pisum
TTTTTAGACATTTATTCTGTATTATTTTTTCAATATTATGCTGTTTTATTTACAACCAAATTACACTCTGATTTACGATTTGCCGTAGATAGAATGCGACATTTAAGAAGAGCTACTCTTCTGCAGGGGCGGCTCGTCAGGGGAGACTTTGAGACTGCGTCTCCCCTTAAAAATAAACTAACTACTTGTAAATAATATAATTAATTAAAAATAATAATGTATATATAGAAATATTTTCATTTGTATTTAAAATATATTATATCGTTTTTATTGTTTATTATTATATTGAATTGAAAGTCACTAAATCAAAACCTATTAATAGCTATCTCGATAGAAAAACTATTTTAGTAATTTCTGCGGGTCATTACGACGGTCGCTGGTTCAGTGAAACTGAAGCCCTTCAGTTGCAAACGTAACATGTAATGGCATGGCTGGTTGGTCGGAGGGAGCCCGGGAGAATAAGCTGCGTATCATAGACGCTTTTGAACCTGGGTTCACCGCAGTAATTGCCGTGCCGCTGCGCCGTGTAGCCCGTGTTTAACTAGTTTTACTAGCTTTAGACGTTTTATTCACGGTTTTTTAATTATTTAATAATTATTATACGTATATCCGTCAAACATTTATTATTATATTTTACATTTTGATAGGCATTTCAGCATTTGTTCGTATTTTAAAATGCAAAAAGAAAATATAATAGAATTTTTACTAACCAGTGGTTTTAATGCTTTAACATACGAACAATAAAATCAAATTAAACAAATTTAGTATTAATTTAAGTTAAAAATATTAACTAAATATTAAATGAAATATTAATATTTAATATAATTAATTTTTTCAATAAAAAGGTTTTTTTTGTTCGTTGTTATATGGAATTTTTGTTATTTAATTTAAGTTTCCCCAGAATATTTACTCACGAGCCGCTACTGCTCTTCTGTCTTTGTATTTACTCGCTATTTCACGTTTTTAATTTTTTTTTTTATAAGCATTGGACACCATGTTTTGCTATTAACTTTTGCACACTTTAAAATACACAAAATTGCAAATTATTCACCGCAAAACGCCCTTGTTACAATAATTTCAACGAACGCCGTAATAATAGTAAGGTTAGGTTAGTAATGCACACAACACGCGGTAGATAGACGTAGACGTTCTATAAAGCAAACGAAACTACGCAGGACGGATGTAAGACATTAATGTACAACGGGCACCACTACTGTATAGTACCATGATATAAAAACAATAGGTATGATCGTAACTTTTTGACGGTCAGATCCTTCGGTAAGCACGTGACATAGCATCAGGGGTGGATAGGCCTATAGGCTATAGGGAAAAAGAGTTTTTCCCTGTAGGCCCCCATCTGTTTATGTTGAGGGGCCCACTCTGGTCTACATATTGTTTTTTTGCAAAATAAAATATTCACCAAATAGGAATAGTTTAAATTTAAAACTATTCATTTTTTTTATACAAATTATTATTACTTACTGTTATTTTTAACAGTATAATAATAAAACGATAAGTCAAGAATTTGCTTATGGATCTTTAACATAGTATTTTACATTTTTATCTTTAATCGAAGACCGAAATATCCTCGTATGTTTCCCTAATCCCCCCTCCCAATATTTTGTTTTTGTAAATTTTTTTGGCCGATATTTAGTACGGAATTTATACGAATTTATA
>NC_042493.1:113087796-113092606 GCF_005508785.2 Acyrthosiphon pisum
GTAATTGATTCGATAAACGACACGATCGACGTTCCGATCGGCGGTTAAACTTGTTCTTGTAGTTTGTACTAATTTTTCGTTTTTTTTTTCAAATAAAAGTATAATATAATTTGTAAAAAAAAGCTCGAAATTGTAATAATTTTGAATATAAAGTTTGAGATTAAAACATTAAAAAACGGAGTTCAATGCGTCTTGTACAATATCAATCAGTTAGATAAAAAAAATTATCAAATTTGGTTGATTCTACAGAACAGGGTCATTATTCTCGTAGAGCATATTTTTGTGGACAAATTTACATTGGAGTTGTGCGCTATTAAGAGCAATAATGATAATATTAACCTGTATTGTTGGTAACAGTTTGTAAATATAAATATAATATAATATACGGCCGCCTTCTGGCCTAAGGATGCGTAAAATAAATAATGATAATAATCCATAGCAATACAGAAAAGAGGTAAATTTAGTAAAATACTCACGATTTAAACTACGATGTAGAAATACACGAATAACACCGTTCGTCGAATTTAATACGATTAAAAATACTATAGTAAAACAAAAATAATTACACGATATTTAAATAATCTTAAATATGTACCTATTTGTCTGTAGTTGGCTTGTGTGAGTGTGTCGGAAGGTCGGTGACAATTCAAAATATAAGCAGCTGACCTAATTTGGCGTAGCGGAGGCATTTAAAATCTCGATCTTATCGGCCTCAACAAAGTATTATAGCCCGATAGGTACCTTATTTATTATTATCTATCGACTATCATTTTATATTGTACAATATTGCAGCAACTTGATCTATTGCGGTAATAACTAGGTTTACCCAAAGCATATACGTCATATACCTTGTTGATAACGTGCACTTAATACTTAGACTCGAATCGTTAAAATTATAACATTATATTAGTAACTCGGCGTGGCCCGGGCAAAGTCACCTCAGTTGAAAATCCAGATTTTTTTAGATTGATAATAATATTATAAGTACGTATAATATAGGTACTTATAGTATAAGTTAAATGACTCAAAAACGCATTAATTATATATATATAATATAATGTTTTACTTATTGTATTTTAATATGGTTAGGAAACACTGGTATAGAATCTATATATCATAATAGTATAATACCATATGGCACATATTATACTTATATGTCCTATACACAAAATAAAATCAATTCTCATATTTAATGTACTTAGATAGGTATCTATTGAAATTGTTTCACAAATTTCATAATTCGGTATTTAATGAAAGAAATTTCCCATTCTTGGCATTAGCGCAACTAGGGTTAAGATTGTGGAGGTTACAGCCCACCTAACAAAACTGTTAATTTTAAATAATCCATAGAGAACTTATATCTAAATAAATAAGGGACATTTTATTTATTTATTTTTTTTTTTTTTTGGGGGGGGGAGGGTTGGATAAACCGTAATTAGGGAACTGAAGCCTGTAGCCCCTAAGTTAATATGCTCCCCCCCGGCATAAAATGTGTTTTACTGAATTGTTAATTTTAACATTCATAGGCGTGACTATCTTATTTATGAGCCGAAAAAAAATCCCTAAAAATCCAAGTCTGTATTTTTTTAAAGCCTCCCCCGTGCCCCCCTCCTTAAAGAAATATTTATATAATTTTAAAAAATGTCTGATTTATCTATTTACAATTAATAATTTACGGTCATTGCAGTAATTTAACTTCAGAAATATTATTCATCTACAGCCCTAGATTACAGCACCTAGCTACCAAATCAAAAATAATGCAACAATAAGATCCAATAATAGATGAGTACCGTACCTACTGTCGTTATCTATCTTAAATCTCAATAGTAGGTTTTCAGAAGTCATTAAATCAATTGTATTTGAATTTGACAATACAATATGTTATTAACAAATTGAAGATACTATACCTGATTTTGACATTATGTCAAACATATTTTTCAATCTTTGTACGTGAATAGTAATTATAACGAGAGGTACGCACATAAAATACATTTTTTTTAAAAACAAAAGTTATAACCCTTCTGTTTTAAAACTCGGTTGACCGGCGCCTTTTAGGAACCGAGGCAGTAGGCTGCCACCGTATGTAGACACACATATCGATACAATCTTTTTTACTTCATTGCAATTTTTATCGTTTTTCATAATTTTTTTACAATTTTAAGAATATTTAACTTGAAAATAAAAGTGCAGGGAAAAACAAAATGAAAATTAAGGAAAAACAGTTTTCAACGAAATCAATTTTGGTTTTTGGTACTTATACCTATTTCTAAAACAAATGACATGCAACTATTTCACTGGTAATTTATATTGACATTTTCTATACTCGATACAATTTTCCAAACATTTTAACTTGTTTTGAACTGTTTACTGTGTATTCAGTTTCAAATTCTTTTAGTTTTTTTTTTAATAAATATCAATTAAATTTTATTCGTTTTACCAAAAAGCGTGAAAATTTAATACAAAGTTCCTGATATATTGTTATAATAGTAGTTGAAAAATATTAAAAATATAATATAGACAAATTTTTTTTTATAATCATTTAAAGTTTGAATTTTGACAAAAGGCATAAAAATCACGAAAATTTACAAATTATTTTAAATTAGAAATTCCTAAAAAGTTTTCTTTTAAATATAAGTTTATTAATTAATTGGCTCTAGTCCAAATTGGGTTACGAATACCTAATAACAGTAATAAGTCACCACATAACCGAAATCACCACATTTTACCTACAAGTAATGTTCAACATTTTATGAACAATTTACTATATTATTATGGTCGATATCAGATATATATTAATATATTATTGTATTATTTTTGGTATATTCCCAGAGTCGATGGCTTTAGAACCAAAATAGCCTCAAGCAAAGCTACGTACATAATTCATTAAAATCGTGAAAATTGTCTAATTATTTCGAATTAGAAATTCAGAAAAAGTTTATAATCATATCTAAGCTTTGAAAATTTAATACAAGATTCCCCTTACGTTTTCCTAAAATTGACATAAAAAAATGTTTTTTCAATAAGTGTCAATAAAATTGATTTGTTAGGTAAAAGAGGCTTGAAAATTTAATACAAGACTCTTAATATATATTTTTACAATGAAATTCGAAAAATATTAAAAATCCAGTCAGTTTTTTTATACAAGTTTTCAAATTAAAAAGACAACTGCCTTCAAAAAAAAACAATTTCTATGAAAATGTCAAATTAAATTTTTATGAGCGTTATGATAATCACTCGATATCTCACTTCATGATTTTCTTATTTTAGTGTACCTACTTAAAAAATGAAAACCGTATAAACTTGAGATTTATATCATAATTGTTTATTTTATCAATTTTTAAATCTGATAAAAATTTCAAAATATTTTGCCTTTTTTTGCAGT
Organism: Acyrthosiphon pisum; assembly: GCF_005508785.2. Lineage (NCBI taxonomy): Eukaryota > Metazoa > Arthropoda > Insecta > Hemiptera > Aphididae > Acyrthosiphon > Acyrthosiphon pisum. The sequence continues at coordinate 113,091,179 of NC_042493.1, forward strand.
TTTATGGACAATTTCAAATTTTAATTTTTTTTAAATAATAGTTTTTTTTTTCTAAAAAACGTCAAAGTTTAATACAAGATTTCTGATATATTGTTTGAATAACAGTTGAAAAATTTTAAAAATACGTAGGTACAATTTATTTTTTTTTTATCATTTAAAGTTTGATTTTTGAAAAAATTTATTAAATTTAAAATTTAATCATTATTTTGTAGTTGAAAATGTATAGAATTAATAAATAAAGAATATATATAGTACTATAGTACTACTACAATATATTGTTACGAATTGATGATACGTTTAATGATAAAATATAACATATCCAACGCCGCGGTCGCGGCGCAGAGCTAAGTAAAAAAAGAAAGAAACTATCGCGCGACGACGGTGTATATTACACGAGAGAACCAACTTGTATTTAACTAATGTTGTTTTACGAAAATCATGTCGACTACCCTGTAGCCTAAACTAATGAACCAATTGACTTGAAACTTTCACGAATAGCTAAGTTTGGTGTGTAGATGATTCTGTGAAAATTTAAAGTTTATCGGAGTATTACAGCCTTAGTTACATGCTAAAGTATTAACATAATAATTAAGCAAAACGCTATTTTTTTTATCAATTCCACAATGTATAATAATAATAATAATATATTATGTTTGTGCTGGCCGCCCATTTTTCCCCTTCCACTCGTCGGTTGCAATCACTCGTTGTGTAATCCGTCGTCACGGCGCTGCGTTGAATTATCTGGCGACTGGCCGTCTGAATTTCCCTCTCCAAGCAACGAGTTTACGTCTTTTACTCTTTTGTGTATGAGTGTAAATGTGAAACGAAACATTTGATAACCAACACTCGATAGTTGTACTATACCATGATATAAATAACATGGTATTATCGCAAAAGTCCAGATTTGGTCCAAGTTCGCGCAATACGTCACTTGCTTACCCGTATTAACATATTGTCATTAAATTATTATTACTATACACTATGCTACGCAAGGGTGGATAGGTAATATTTATGTTACAGGGAAATATTTAAAGGGCCCCCCAACTGAAAAAAAATTTGGTCGCTTCGCTCGCATTAGACATTCAATCTAACATATTTACCTATAAATACAATTTTTAGTGCGAAAACGTATTTTTAGTTTGGTGGGGAGTTGGGGAAACTGCATATGAGGAAAATGCTTTTTTTCGGTTGTGAGGGATTTTTGAAAAAATTCGTGTAAGGTCGTATAAATTCGTATAAATTCCGTACTAAATATCGGCCAAAAAAATTTACAAAACAAAAATATTGGGAGGGGGGATTATGGGAAACATACGAGGATATTTCGGTCTTCGATTAGAGATAAAAATGTAAAATACTATGTTAAAGATCCATAAGCAAATTCTTGACTTATCGTTTTATTATTATACTGTTAAAAATAACAGTAAGTAA
>NC_042493.1:113095220-113096709 GCF_005508785.2 Acyrthosiphon pisum
TGTAGAAATCGAGGCATTTGGGTTCTTAGTTATAGAGACACAAATATTAGTACCTGCGCCAAGCTAAGTAAAATTATTTGCACTAAATAAATTCACAAGGTACAATAAATACAAACAGTTATAAATTCTTTTGATAGTAATTCGTCGGGTTAGAACAAAAACTGATTATCGGTAAAACAGCAACAATAATTGCCGTTTTAAATAATGAAATTGTGTCTTTTCTGACCTTTACATGATAAAATATTGTATTGTCATGTGATTTTGTTTATTTTTTTTTTCTATGATACAAAAACATATTATCATTTTTTTTCATTTCAAAATTTTTTTCAATTTTGAACAGTTTTAAAAATGTAGAAACATACTTATCTGAAAATTAAACCATAAGTGAATTATTGCATTATTCATTTTTGTATAAATGAATGTTATCTAATTAACGATAACTATACAATTATAAAATAGATTTGTTTAATTATCACATTATAAAACAAGTAATATCTTTTATTTTTTTTTAAATATTATAAAATAAAATTGCTGAATTAATTTTTTAATAATTATGATAAAAAAAAAAATAAAAAAAAAATATGTTTATAAAATTAAATGTCACAATATCATTATTAGAAGGCTATTTTATCCTTTTATACCAGTGGCGTATTTACGGGGGGGGGGGGATATGGGAGATAGATCCCCCCTTGACCTTTTTTTTGTAAAATTAAGTTTACTTATTTTCTGTATTTCTCAATATGATACTACTTTTAAGTTTTAAGTAGGTACCTATATCTGTTTTCTAAATGTTCTAGCCGTGGTAATTTGTCTGCTTTGATATAGGTACTATACGCCACTAGTCGTTTGTGGCATAAATATCGGAAAATAAAAACATATATCTTTATGGTGGTATGGTACCTATACTATATTTTTGAATTCTCTGCGAATTATTTTTCATGCACGAGTGTTTATAATAATAAATAAACCCGATAAATAGTCGGTAAATAAAACAAAATTACCATGAAGACTACAGATTTACCATAGGGCATGGGTTTATTTTTAGTGACTGAAAACATTGTATTCACCTCTGGGTTAAATGCTTTAGATGTTTGTGATAAAGAGGTTTATCCAAATATTCATGAACTCTTGAAAATATTTTGTACTTTGCCTATATCAACTGCTATACACCTAAACGATGTTTTTCAAGTTTTTATTAAGTATTAAGTCTTACCTAATAAATAGTATGACGGAAGTAAATATTTTATAAATTTTTCTATCTAATATTGAATAATAACTATAAATTAAATAGTAATTATTATATACTTTGTTTATTATAACTGACTTAGACACTTAGGGCCCGTTTTACAATCATAGTTTAAATTTTACCAGTCGAATTCCGCGGTTTAACATTAGTTTAACTATTGTAATACGGACCCTTATAAATAGATGACGCTACACCGCGGGTGTTGTTTCTGTCTTACACACGCACGACATAGGAAATTGTCGT
>NC_042493.1:113096965-113099837 GCF_005508785.2 Acyrthosiphon pisum
ATGTGAAATATCAAAAATTAAAAATGCTCATATCTCGCTTGAAAATTAAAATATTAAAAAATCGCTCACGCTAAGATCCAGAAAATGTTCTCAACTAAAAGTTCTATAATAGGTCATTTCACCCTATCGCCATCAAAACCAACAACACACTATTGAGAATAGTGAACGACAATTTGGTACGTCGTGCTTGTGTAAGACGGAGAAAACACATACGGGTGTAGCGTCCTCTTAATGTAGGTACCTATTGGCTTTTGCATGTCACCGGTCAATACAATGATCATGCCAGATAAGCTTATCGATGAACTGAGCATCCAAAAAAATAGAAAACAGGATTTTGTATTATAACTATTTTTTTTGTTTATCGTATTAAACACGGGATTGTCGTTAGTATGAATTTATAATAAATGCTATTAGGTACTATACAATTTGTGTTAATTCTTATTTCACCTTGATCCACAGTAAACTCAACAAGTTAGAGGATTTAAAAAATGTATATTATATTCGTATTTATTGAGTGTACCTATTATTATATATTTCATCCCCCCCCCCTATCAAAATTCCTAAATACGCCACTGTTTTATACTAAATAACATAGGTTTATTAAATATGTAAGTAATAAGAATAATGAATATAATGAGAAGAAAGTTTAACAGATACAAATAAATTAATCACATAATTAATCATAGATAATTAGAATATTATCATAGTTTAGGTTTAACAATTAATAAAAACTTATTTATAAAACGAAATATCACAATTTATCTTCAGTAGGAGTATATCTTATCTTTTTATATTATTAAACAACATTTAAATATTTAATTTATATATTTACATTTATTACATTTAAATATGTAATATGTTCATTAAATATGTAACAAGAATAAAATTATTACAACGTGCAAAAAGTTAAATAGATGCAAATAAATTGTTCATAATATAATTTATCATAGGTAATTGAAATCTACTTTTATTTTTCTAAAATTAAAAATAAAACAATATTAAGTTAATAATATAATTGAAATGACTTAATTATAATTATTATGCAATAACTTTATCAAATAAAAATAAGTTTATTACATTCTTAAACATAAATTATACTGAAATTCTATTTGTTTTTTAAAAATTTAAAAATATCACTAATTATTACTTTTTTAATTGTGAGTATTTTGTAAGAATAAAAATCATAAAAATATCATCATATTAGTGTTTAATATAAATAATTAATATAAAATAGCTTTAATTATATTAATTGGTTTTTTTTAGACTAGGTAAATTTGAATAATATGAATGATAAATTTCTGGAATAATTTTTTTATTGCATAAATGTATAAGATTTTTTTCTTTTCAATACTTATAGGTTATTGCTTTGAGTATAACATGGAAAGTTCACAATTTTTTTGCTTTACCTTTTACATTAATTTATTTATAGCCCACTAGATATGGATTTGATTTTGTATACTCAAATCCTTTAACTTAAAGACCTTATTGTCATCAGTATCAAGAGTTTTGTTTTTTATTGGTAATGCTGATAATTTTAGTAGATCAACTAAATCCTTATATGGCAATTCTTCTACAATATACGGTTTTTTTTATTTTTATTGCTATTTCTATTGGTTCTCACTGTTTTGAATAAAGTGATCCAATTATGAACAGAAATTACCTGCACGTTCCTTTTAGAATTCTCAATTGCTCTATGCATAGAATCTACTTTCATCATTGTATGCTCACTCTCTAAAAACTTATGCTCAATTTTTTTAATACTAGTTTTTTGAACAATGAAAATCATAAGAGCTATGACATTATAATTTCAATTTTGACCTCCATATGTATCAGAGTAAAGTGTTACATCAGATACATCTTCTGGTGATGATAGAAACCTCATCAACTTTTTATCAAAATATATTTTATTATACTATTTATACTATAGTAAATAATAATGAAATACCTAATTACCAAGTAAAAACTCAAAACACAATACTTGAGTAGCTTTACTACCAAGTTGCATACATTTAATTATAAACAAAATCATATGATTAGTATAAAATCGCGTAGTTGATAATAAGAAAAACATTATTATAGGTAGGACCAATAGTGAATTTTTGCTTTGGAGAATTTTACTTTTGTTGAGAACGTAAAATCATTAACAGTTTAATGAATTCTTGCTCTTAAACAATATAATAAGAATCATAAGTGAATATTTTTTTAAGCTTAATATGAAGATATTTTCATGTTGATTTCAATAAATACTGCCTCTACAAAAACTAAAGAGTTTAAAATTATAAACTAGATGGCGCAATATAAAAAACAAATTGAAATTTCGCCGTTTATGAGTTTTGCTCTAAGTCGACGAATTATTATGTACAGTATAATATACTATATCACAATTTATATTATAACTTCAACCCTACAACTATTTTTTTACGAAAAAAGTTTAAGAGGATGTCAGCGCACTATTCGTTTTCTCTCTCTGGCCCACGCGCAACATAGACAAAACGCATTTACGCAAAATCATTTTTTCTATGCGTTTAAGTAATCTTAGAGTAAAGTCACCTATTACAAAAAAGATAGAGAATAATACTTTTGAGGGAATGACATACCGGTTTGTCTAAATATTGTCTCAAATCAATTTAAACATCATTATTTACAACATTTTTTTTATTTATTTTGAAAGTGGAGTACAAAGTCAAATAATAATAAAATATAAAATCCGACCCCCTCAAGAATACCAGTTTCCTTTATGTCTAAGTACATTGGAAAATATTATATTTTCAGATACATGTACTGATCATGATATGGCATTGGCACTTTGGCTTCGAGACAGCAAAGCTCCATCATTTATATGCAAAAGCAAGTTGCATTGTTCCTTAGCATG
>NC_042493.1:113100021-113101726 GCF_005508785.2 Acyrthosiphon pisum
TATAGCCTTTAGGTATACTTAAAAATTTTAAAAATCAGAGTTTGTATAAATCTATATTTGAAAGACAAAATTTGGTAAGCATATTTTCACCAAAAGGTCAAGTACATTTTGTACTTCATTATGGGGCCCTTTAAAAACTGATCCACGGGCATTCGTTGTGTCAGGCCGACACTAGATGTCTTTATATACGGACAATTAGTGTTAGGTACAAAATTACCCCTACATTATTATTAATTATTTCCTAATTAATATGGTATATATTACTAATATTAGTTTTTAATTATAAAAGAATATAAGAAATTCTTCGTAAATATAATTTTTTTTTTCTGATAATATTTCTATATGACGTATTCTATAAACTTATAAATGATATATATAATGTTTTTTTGAAAAATTTCTGAAAATTCAAAATTAACTTAATTGGGAATATTAAAAATAATATAAATTGATTTTAAGTTAACATAGATACAAATGAGTTAAGTTAAAGTTAAGTTAATTAAAACATCTAACTAATAAGTTAAGTTAATAAGTTAAAATTAACTTAATTTTTAACTTAGGTACTAACTCGTCAATGCACAACCTTGCTTAGAATGCTTCTAAGAAAAAAACATAGTGGGAAAATGTACATTGTTGTAATATTTGTATTGAAAAATTAAAATAAGGAATAATAATTTGTATAATTTATCACGTGAAGCATACAAATATTGCAAACATTACAAAATCGTCAATTAAAACCAGTCTTAATTCCAGATTTTTAATGAGATGGGTATATTAAAATCAAAAGTGATCAAAATATGTCAAAATGAATTTATGCATGCCTGAGGCAAAAGTTAAAATATTGTTACCACCATAAAATGTATCAACTGTATATTTACTGAGGACAACAATGCCTATAAAGTATAAACTAAATTTTTTGACTGTTCACCTGATAATATACTAAGCTTAAAATACCAGGAAAAATGCATTTATTTATATTTGGTTAATTGATGAGTAGTTTTGTTAAGAAATAACTTTGAAAGCAGATTCAGATTTCTTAAAGCAATAACTTTTGTTTTTATTTGTTGACAATCTTTGAGTAGTTCTAATAAAACTGTTCATTCATGCATCGCTTCCAATTTTTTTTCAGCTATGAAACTAGCTATGAAAAATAAAAACATAATAAGATAGAAATTATCTGATTCCATTGAATGTTTTTAAACACTGGCCTACCTTCAGAAGTTGGTTTTTCCAGTTCAACGATGAATCCATTTTAGCACCAGAAGATGTAACTATAAATCTTTCTACAGTATCGTCAAACGACTGTTCAGGTTTTGAAGTTTCTTCATCCATCCTACACCTATAAAAAAAAATATGAGAATGTTTTAAACTCAAATATGAGCAATGCAACAGTCGTCGGCCAAATACTAACGGCATGTCCTGAGGTGTCGTGCCAGCATGAAATACGTTTTCCTTGCCAGCGCTTGATGTCTGCTTACTTGCATGTTGTGTAAGAACTTATTATTACCTTTTATTGACACCTAATATATGAAAACACCAAAAGATTATTGAAATTTCATTTTGATGCGGACGAGCATCCATTTCAACGCCCGCTGAAGCTCACTTTATTTTATCGGTTTCCTCATTCGAAACAGTTGTTTATAATATTAGCGACTTTGGATAAGTGAACGGGTTTAGTGAGGATAATTTGTTTAGATTTCAATCATGT
>NC_042493.1:113101826-113102079 GCF_005508785.2 Acyrthosiphon pisum
GATCACTGAATATTCATTATTTAAAAAATTATGAATTGCATTGCAGTTATATCCTTTGAGTTAGTAACTAACAGATACAATAAATTATCATTGAATTCAAACTTATCACATTCATTACACTGTTAAATGAAAAAGAAGACTCTACAACTACTATTGTATAGAAAAACAACTTCCAAGGCTTTTTAAATTTATTTTAAGTTATTTTATAAAATGAAATTTGTAAAGTAAATGATAAATACTATTAATTTCAAGA
>NC_042493.1:113102179-113138588 GCF_005508785.2 Acyrthosiphon pisum
TTTATAGAAAAAAAAAATAAAAAAATTGAAAACTGACAATGTCCGTAAACAGCTCAAAAAGAGTCAAATTATTTTCAAAATTTTATCGTATATAATTAATACTAATATAATCATTTAGTGAAATTTTCGAGTATCTACAGTCATTCGTTTTTTAATTACAACAAAATAAGAAAATCGTTACGTGAGAAATCGAGTGAATATCAAATGTTGTAAAAATATGAATTTCAAATGCTCATAAAAATTTAATTTGATTGGGTAATAGACATTTTTTTTTTTTAAAAAAAGGTTGGCAAACTTATAAGGAATCTTGTAGTACATTTTAACATCTTAGATTTATAAAGAAAATGTTTTATGCATTTCTAACTAAAACCAATTTGCAAATTTTCGTTATTTTTACGTATTTTGTCAATATTTGAACTTTAGAAGCTTATAAAAAAAAATTGTGGCTATGAATTTTTAATTTTTTCCATCTGCCTTTGAAACAATATACTAGGAGCCTTCTATTAAATTTTCAAGCTTTTTTAAACAACAAATAAAATTTGATTGTTATTTAAAAAAAAAAAAACCTAAAAAAAATGGAAACTGAAAATGTCCGCAAAGAGTTCAAGATAAGTCAAATTATTTTGAAAATATTATGGTGTATAGAAAATGATAATATAAACATTCAGTCAAAATTTCATGTACCTACGGTCATTTTTTTAAGAGTTGCGGCAAAAACCAAAATCATTTTTCTCCAAAACATATTTTGCGTAAAAATTCCCGTTTTTCCTTAAATGTTCTTTTGCTTTTCACGGCGCTTTTGAAAACTACATGGAAATTTTTAATTTTGACCCCCCAAAGTATCAACCAGATTCGCTTTCCTATCAGAAAAGATACTATTGAATTCAAATATAACACCATCCAATACAGTGACCCACTATTGTAACCTACTGTGCGACATCCACATATCCACTTTTTTTTAATTTGTTTTTTGCAATTAAAAATACAAATTATGATATACCTAAATTATACTTTTTCTTCAGATTGACGTATATTTTCAGAGTGTGACTTATCATATATTAGGTATACCTACGTATAATGTAATATTATACCCATAACTAAAACGTTAAAACCTTTATTTAAGTAATGTATAACTGCTAAACTGCTATAATATATTACTAGGATAATGATGTATTTAGAAATGTTTCCAACTAGTTTTTTTGTGTACAACTATCTTATTTCATTACTAGCAACTCATTTTAAAAGATTTAGCAGTATTTTAAAGCCGATCGAACAAAGTGGAAAATTTGAAAAAATATTCTCAAATGTACACATTGCATTTACGTCGTGTTTACTTTTGCATACTAATTATTTACTCAAGTGATACAAAAAAACATGTATCTAAGGTCATTTGTAATGTTACAGCAAAAACCATTATCAATTTTCTTGAAAACAGATTTTTCGTAAATATTCCCGTTTTTTCTTAATTTTTCTTTTGTTTTTCGCGGCGCTTTTGAAAACTACTGGAAAAATTTTACTTTTGACCCCACAAAGTACCAACTAGGTTCATTTTCCTAACAGAAAAGATACCGTTGAAGAAAATCGAAGCACTTTTACTGTCCTAAAAGTTGACGACAGACACAAAAAAAAATCACATATCATTGTAATATCAATACATTTATCGTTCCGCTCATAGTCTAAAAACAAATAAAAATATAGGTATAATATTATATATTATATACAAACTGTAAAAATATATTTTTGACGATATCTTTGGTCTAAATTGATCATAGACAGTCCTCAGCAGGGCTTGCATTTGAAAAAAAATTCCGTTTTATGTTATTTACAATAGTTTTAATATATATTATATTAAATTTATAAATAATAACTAATGTGGCTTGGATACGGAATATAATAATATAATCATTTCTTAGATTGTTTGCATAAAATAAATGTTTCTACGATACCAATAGACCTTTTAAATAAACAAATTTTAAAATATTTCGTTTCGCGTTATTTTTCGTTCGATGATGTTCTATAAATTACTTTTTGCGTAATATTTTTTTTAATAATATATAATACATTTTGTTAATAAATTGTTTAGTTTTGTTTTGCGGTATTTAATTATTTTTTACTATCGCTTTCCGTCATAGCTGCGTTTACAAATTTCAATCGTTTTTTTGTCAAATATAACGCTACAAATTATAATCATTACGTAATTATAGCGTTTGCAAGCCCTAGTCCTAAGTATTTTCAATTTGTATTAGGATTATTTTATGACTATAAAAAGAAATGTGGCTATGTATTTTTAATATTTTTCAACTACTATTGTAACAATATATCAGGAGCCTTGAATTAAATTTTTACACTTTATGGCCCAACAGATAAAACTTTATTGATATTTATAGAAAAAAAAAAAAACTAAAAAAGGTAGGCAAGTGGATGTCGCTCTGCTGTATAGTAGGTTACAAGTGGATCACTGTATAATGGATGGTATAAAATGTGATTCAATGATATAATATCATCGTGTAAGAAAAACGATTCTGAGCGGAGACCGAATCTAGGTATAAGATGTATTATACACTAATATCTATGGTATTAAAAAAAAAAATGACCTATAACAAATTCCAAATATCACAATATCCATAAGGCATAAGCGTGCGCAGAATTTCTGGCTGGGTACTCATACATAAATACATTAGCACACACACACACACACATATTACGTATATAAAATATTCATGTTCACACCTAAGTTACAAAAACTAATTTGGACGGGGTAACCTCATTTCACTATATTTACCGTGGTAAAAAATTATTTTATGATTGACTATCAATTATAATAATAATAATATTGGATATCGAGGGTGGCCGGGGGAGTTCGTAGAGTCGTCAAGTGCATAATATGACTACCCCGTGCGCACGATTATGCCATTAGGTACTTATAACGCGTTATACATCAACAACAAACCGTGATACTATCATCGATATATAATAGTATACTTTAGAAGTTTCAAGTACCCACGAATAATATTATACAATCACAACAAAATAACTAAAATAGTTATTCCGGGTTTTTTAATATGTTATTTCGTCCGAATTTGAACTTAAAATGACAAGGTATAAAAAGAAACTGTGCCTATGTATTTTTAGATTTTTTTGGTAACATAATTAACTATTTACGTGAAATCTTGTTTTAAATTTTCAATCCTTAGATATAAAAGTTGAACATTTTATGAATTTTTACCTACAAAATAATTATTCAATTTTAAATTTGATAAATTTTGTTAAAATTCGATCTTTAATAGCTTGTAAAAAAAAAAAATGTAGCTATGTATTTTTAATAATTTTCAATTACTATTGTAACAATATATCAGAAGCTTTGTATTAATTTTTTACACTTTTTGGCCCAACAGATAAAAATCAATTGATATATTTTATAAGAAAAAAAAAATAAAAAAATTTAAAACTGACAATGTCCGTAAACAGCTCAAAAAGAGTCAAATTATTTTCAAAATTTTATCGTATATAATTAATACTAATATAAACATTTAGTGAAATTTTCGAGTATCTACAGTCATTCGTTTTTTAATTACAACAAAATAAGAAAATCGTTACGTGAGAAATCGAGTGAATATCAAATGTTGTAAAAATATGAATTTCAAATGCTCATAAAAATTTAATTTGATTGGGTAATAGACATTTTTTTTTTTTTAAAAAAGGTAGGCAAACTTATAAGGAATCTTGTAGTACATTTTAACATCTTAGATTTATAAAGAAAATGTTTTATGCATTTCTAACTAAAACCAATTTGCAAATTTTCGTTATTTTTACGTATTTTGTCAATATTTGAACTTTAGAAGCTTATAAAAAAAAATTGTGGCTATGAATTTTTAATTTTTTCCATCTGCCTTTGAAACAATATACTAGGAGCCTTCTATTAAATTGTCAAGCTTTTTTAAACAACAAATAAAATTTGATTGTTATTTAAAAAAAAAAAAAACCTAAAAAAAATGGAAACTGAAAATGTCCGCTAAGAGTTCAAGATAAGTCAAAATATTTTGAAAATATTATGGTGTATAGAAAATGATAATATAAACATTCAGTCAAAGTTTCATGTACCTACGGTCATTTTTTTAAGAGTTGCGGCAAAAACCAAAATCATTTTTCTCCAAAACAGATTTTGCGTAAAAATTCCCGTTTTTTCTTAAATGTTCTTTTGCTTTTCACGGCGCTTTTGAAAACTACATGGAAATTTTTAATTTTGACCCCCCAATGTATCAACCAGATTCGCTTTCCTATCAGAAAAGATACTTTTGAAGAAAATCCAAGCACTTTTACTGTCCTAAAAGATGATGACAGACTCAAAAAAAACACACATCATTGTAAAATCAATACATTTATCGTTTCACTCATAATCTAAAATTATATATTAATATTATTACTTATGGTGTATTCGATAATATAATTTTACTTAACGCGCAGTTCGTGTAATAGGATTTTCAACCTTTAGATATAAAAGTTGAACATTTTATGAATTTTTACCTACAAAATAATTATTCAATTTTAAATTTCATACATTTTGTCGAAATTCGATCTTTAAATGTTTATAAAAAAAAAAATGTGGCTATGTAATTTCAATAATAATCAACTGCTATTGTAACAAGATATCAGGAGCCTTGTATTAATATTTTACACTTTTTGGCCCAACAGATAAAAGACATTTATAGGAAAAAAAATTAAAAAATTGAAAACTGACAATGTCGTTAAATAGCTCAAAAAGAGTCAAATTCTTCTCAAAATTTTATCGTATATAGAAATCGAGTGAATATCAAATGTTGTAAAAATATGAATTTCCAATGCTCATTTTTTTTTTTTTAAAAAGGTAGGCAAACTTATGAGGAATCTTGTATTACATTTTCAAATCTAAAATAAAAAAAAAAAAATTTTTCATGCATTTCTAACAATAAAACCATTTTGAAAATTTTTGTTATTTTTACGTATTTTGTCAATATTTGAACTTTAGATGCTTATAAAAAAAAATTGTGACTATGAATTTTTAATTTTTTCCATCTGCCTTTGAAACAATATACTAGGAGCCTTCTATTAAATTTTCAAGCTTTTTTAAACAAAAAATAAAATTTGATTGATATTTATAGAAAAAAAAAAACCTAAAAAAAATGGAATCTGAAAATGTCCGTAAAGAGCTCAAGATAAGTCAAAAAATTTGGAAAATATTATGGTGTATAGAAAATGCTAATATAAACATTCAGTAAAAATGTCATGTATGTATTTTTATGCAAAATCTATTTTTCAGAAATTACCTACATGAAAGTACCTACATGCAATTTTTACTGAATCTTCATAGGTATTAGCATTTTATATTCACCATGCCTTTTTCAAAATAATTTGACTTATTTTGAGCTGTTTAGGGACATTTTCAGTTTCCAATTTTTTTAGTTTTTTATACTTGTAACTATTGGTGTTTGTATATAATATAATATTATTTATATAGAAACTATATTTACGGCCGCTTAATTTAACAGACATACATTTTTTCTTTGGCTTGACGTATATTTTAATTGTGTGATGTATCACGAATATTAAGCACAAAATTAAATTGCTATAATATTAATTAATTGCTTAAAATTAATCTAATATTTCCATTTCATTGTTTAATACCTTACGAATAATGTTTTTTAATTACAAGAAAATATTCAAAATCATTATTGTTCGTTTAAAAATACAATTTTGTCAACATTTTTACAAAAAATATTGCATATTATTATCTATTTTAATGATTTTTAGGTTTTAGTAAGAACAACTAAAGACGAACCAAAATTTAACATTTTCATGATTAAGACAAATGTTGTAAAAAATTTATTCAAACGCTTATAAAAAATGGGCATTTTATATTTTTCAATATTTATTAATTGCTATAAAAAAAGTTCACATGAGATTTTGAATTTAATTTTTAAGGTTTTGACAGTAATTTTCTTTTATTAAGACATAAAAAATCAGATATTTTAAACGCATATAAAAAGCTTAATAAGCTTTAATATACTATATTAGTTAAAAAATCATTGTATATAGAAAATTTTAATTTTCATACATTGAAATATTTCAGGTCTGGATTATTAATTCTGCATATTTATTAAATTACATCGAAATATAAAAAGTTGTTGGAGGAAAATCTGTTTTTTTTTTGTGTATAAAAATTTTATGTAATTACTAGCAACTCATATGAAAATTTTTTAGTAGTACTTAGGTATAATTTTAAAGCCAATCTAACAAAATGGAAAATTTGAAAAAATCTGCTCAAATGTACACATTGCATATTCGTCGTGTTTATTTTTGCATACTAATTATTTACTCAAGTGTTATTAAATTTTTTTTAGAAGTTGTAATTTTTTACAAGCTACGAAGTGCGCGTAACCAGCTAGTGTATTATAAATTATACAGAATAATATATATTATAATGACTGTTCAAAAAATATGAAAATGTATGATCGTATTGAAACAATCTTCGCCGACTTAAATTTTAATTTATCTAAACTAGCCTTGGTGAAACAGTAATCATATCATAACATAATTTGGGCTAAATGGAGATGATAATTAGGGTGAAACAGGTCACGACTGCGGGGTGTATACTACGGTCGTTATCGCTGGTACCTCTTACTGATCCGCAGTAACGACGTACTATAATGCCCGGTTGGATGGTGTTGAGCCCCAAGTCATAGATATACAACGAATAGCATTTTAAAATACTTGGGACTTTCTATGATCAATGTAGACAATAGATATTGTCAAAAATATATTTTTACATATATATATAATACTCGTATATTATAGTATATAATATAATGTATTTTTATTTTTTTTTTTTGTTGCAAGAAAAATACAAATTATTAGAATTTTACAAATTATGATATGCTTAAAAAATACAATTATACGTACAATACCCAGATTTAATGTAGTATACGTTTTTACCGATACAAAAATAATTTTCTTAAACACTTATTCTGTTTTAATCAATGAATTATATAATAGGTAGGTATGTATTTTTTATAGAATAATATTATGCATATTGAATTTTAACATTTTAAATAATTTTCTTAAGAAAAAACTATGCATTATTAAATGAACCTTTAAACATTTATATAAATATGGCATATAGCGTTCATATAGCATTTAGGTTTTCGTTATATTCTTATATTATATCAGTTGTTATTAGTTGTTATTAAATCAACAACGTATTGAGAACATTATTTATTTTGTGCTGAGGCAGTATTGTATGGAACAGGTAGCTTATAAAAGACATCGATAAGTAAAATTTTATTTCATTTCAACATTCTCATTATTTTTTCATTAATTTCTTGTAAATTTGAACCTTCTTATACTTTATACTGCTTCAAAATGGTTTTCTTCAAGCAGTATTCAATTTCGGTTACATGTATAGTTATTGCAGTTTGGGCTATGCCTGCATCTGCTGAAATGAATGAAGAATTATCACGCCGTAAGGATTAATTTATTGACTTACAACTATCAAATAATAATTTTTTTTTTTTTTAGATGCTTGCGAAGGTAATATATTTTTAGTTAATTATTACTAAATAAACAATAACTTAGAAAAGTTATGATAAAAAGAATTTTATACTCATACTAAACAAGATTGCAATGGGTCTGAAAAATGCACACTTAGTAAATCGGGTAGAATTGCGAACGCTGCTTTTCGGCGGTACCTTTTTCAACCTTTTCATAGCACAATTGCATTATTTTTGTGCAAAATAGTCATGCTGGAATGATTTTATATGTGAATAAAACTGTTTAGATGATTTTATACGGATTAATTAGTGATCAACAAATGTATTAAAATATTAAGTTTATATTAGTTATTATTTATTATGTTACATTAATTAGTGTAACATATGTTTTTTTTTTTTGATGGCTGACCCAACTCATACACGTTAAAATAAACGCACCTTTATACTTGAGTACTTGTTATTACTTATTAACACTATTTAATAAATTATCATCTTTGGTATCTCCAACAGTTAATTTTTTTTTGAATTTTTTTTAAAACGTAGTTATGGTGAACGTTTGAAAACAGTAAAAATGTATAATTCTAAATTTGGAAATGTTTCATACGCAATGGGTTTTATACAGAAAACATACGCAATCGAGTTACCGAAAAGGTAAATCACACGCGATCGATTTATACCCAGTTAATAATATGAAAATAAATTACTAAAATGAAAAATATTACGGAAGATTTTTGGTCCAATAAAATGTGTTATAACAGGAGAGCAGATTAAGAATAGAAAATATACGGTTAGGAAAAATATAGAACGAAAATATCATCAAGGTAGTTTCCAGTGGGTAGTACATGCCTGTGTAGAGGAAACTATCATTATTAAGAGCTGTGATATAACAGAATCTGGTAGGAAAAAGACTCTGAGGAAAACCAAAAATGAGGAGGAATGATAGAGTAAAAGAGGACGTGGAAGCATTAGGTAAGGGTTTGCAATTTATTTTTACCTTACGTGTGAAAATGTCTACATTTTTTTTTTCAAGCGTGCCATAAAATTATGAAAAATATTAAATATTATTATTATATATAATATTATATTGCGATCAGTATGTTAACTACGTTTTAACGAATCTACTAATCTAATTATTCTGAAAGACATCAACGATACTGAAAAATTACTAACATTCTGATGTTATTTGTTATTAAAAATAAAAATAAAAATAATACGTATATATATATATTATATAATATAAATATTTTAAACTTTCGCGTGCCCTCAACATTTTCTCGTGGGACATGTATTTGAATCCCTGCATTAGGAGGTGTGTCAAATTGGAAGACTCTGGGATTATATCATATAATAATTTATGGTAACAGAAATGGTTGTGAGACAACTTGGTCCTAGTTCGGATAAGCCCGAAGAAGAAGAATTTATGTTGATTTATATTGTATATTCTTAAATTATAGTTCAGATTAATGACCATTAATTGACAATTACACGAATTCAATACATTCAGAATCTATTTTTAATTAACGTTGATTTCCTTTTGAACTTCGACTTGTATTTATAAATAATTATAGCTATTAGGAAAGTATCTTTAGAATTGCGTGTGTAATGTTGAGTAAGTTTCAGTAGCCCATGATTGGATTCATTTGAAATTAGTCAACCATTAAATCATTCTTTTATGATACCAACCCACTCAAGCTTATATTTATTTAATTTTGTTTGAATTATTTTGAAATCCAATAGTGATTTTAAGTTTCTGTGGATTTGAAAGTAAGTTAATTGCAATTAACAATTATTGTTTTTATTACATCCTTTTTTAAAGTAAATTAGACTACATTATAATTTATAAGCATTGACTTTTAATATGATCTTAAAAACAAATTTAAAATATTTTAACTTTATTTCATATTTAGATATCTATTCATAACATTAAGACATTAATGTTTTCGTTCTAAAAAATATATTTAGTATTTTTTTCTAGTAGCTTTCTGACACGAAAACATTGAATGGATAGTAAAATGTATGGTGTATGTGTATGCACAGATTAAATGAACACAGATTGTGCACTTAAATGTAAACAAAAACTGGCTGATATAATCTCCACCAAGATCTCCGCCGAAATCAGTGTGACCATGTCAACGGATTGAAACTATTTGATGTTAATCGTATAATCTAGCGTTGATCAGAAGACCGCACCGCCACAAACTTATAGCGGGAAACTATTGAAAAATTAGCGTTAGGAATACGAATTTTTGCTAAAAAATATCTAATTTCTAGTGTTGGTGAATATGGTCACACTGATTTAAGCGGAGACCAAGCGCTCACTGGGTGATAAATTATATGACTACATTAATAACTATATTATTCTGTATTTCTGTCATATTTATTGTTTTTCAATAATCAAACAGAATTTTATAGTAAGACAATAATATTTATTTTCGTATCTACGAATATTATAGGTAATAAAAATACTTAAATAGTTTTATCATATTTATTCAATGGATACAGTGGCGTACGCAGGATTTTTCAATGTGGGGGGGAGGAGGGGACTTGAAAATTAATTACAATTTTATTTTTATTTTGTTAATTCTAATAATTTAAGACGTTTAGATGAGGACATTTTGACAAAACCGTAGTTAATTTCTAGTTAAAAATTTGATTTATATTTTTTAAAAAAGTAATAATAATACAGGCAATGGGGGGGGGGGGGTCTTGGTTAGCCCCCCTGCGTACGTCAATGGATATAGAATTAAATTATAATGGAATATGTCATATAAAGTCTGCATTATAATATATACAGTCTTATATGTACCACTAAATATATATCAGCCCAATGGCACTAGATTTAAAAACGGTTTGTTGTGATAGATAGGTGGTACCAAAGTGAACATTTTGGGAATATTTCAAATTTTTAACTTCTTTGGTGTTATGCGCAATACAACTTAAGTTTTTTGAATAGCTACTCTTATTTTTGACACGAGATATGGATAAATAAATTTATTTTAGCAAATTTTGATCCACTGACCATAGTCCTAAACCCAAAATTGATCAAGTTACAGGCTAACAGAGTTTTGAAAATTGAAAATAATTCAATTTTTTGAAAAGCGTGGTACAAGTCGTGTATTGAGTGGATTTTTTTAGTGAATAGGTACATTAAAAAATACACGAATACATTATACATACATAAATAATTATCCATACATAATAATGAAACAAAATATAGTAAATTACTTTGTATTATCTAATTTGTATTTAAGTACATTTGTTCATCTAATAAAATGTTCAAAATTTCCCCCGTTATTTTCCAAGCATATTTCCAGTTGTCGAGTTACTTGTCTGTTCGTGGCTGCTAAAATTATTTTAAATTTTCAAAACTCTGTTAGCCTGTGTTCGCGTAAAGAGCAATTAGCTTATCGCGGAAGACGACTCTGCGCGACGGCGACATCTCCCTTCTCGTCCATATACCACTCCGTCCTTTAAATTATTTAAATTATTATAGTTGTTATGTGTATTTATTCTCTTTGTTTCGTGTTCTGCAATAAATTATTTTTCGACATTATATCTCATTTTATAATATTATCATATGTGCTACTATCGTTGTTTTATTATTGTTCTGCGGCCAACGCCGTTTATTATTTATTGTTGGTTTTTTTACATAAACTATTTTTATTTTTTGTCCCCGCTATTGCAGTGGTTGTTTTCGTCGTTCTTTTTGTAACTAATTATTATTCAGTAACTCACATTGAGCGCATAGTTTTATTTTGTAAGTTATTATCATTATTCTTTAGAAAAGTGAATTGAGCGCAAGTTTTGTAAATTATTATCAGTATTAGCTAAGACGCATTGAGCGCATAGTTTTGTAAATTATTATTATTCAATAATTATTATTTCAATTTTTATTCAAAATATTATACCTATTCATTGCGAGGACAAATGAAGAAATCTGATCCTGTACCCGGTCTCCTTTCCCGATCACTGTGGTTCGCTGTCCTCAAGTTCCCGTCTCTCGCACGAGATGTTCAACGCGTAAGTCCGCCAGCAACGGGTCCATTGTGTGCGAGGCCACCTAGGACATCGAGACCAGCGTCGCCCTCAAATTTCCGTCACCTCAAGACGCCAGCTGTATATTAGATATATATACCTAGTGCCATAAGTTAATCAGTAAGCTCCCAACTATTATAATTGTACCCTGTGGTCATTGCACCAAACTGGATCGACCACAGGGTCCCGGCTCCCCATAACTAACTTGTATTGTCCTGAATCCCTGCATGTACACTACCTCCCATCCTCGCCATAATGTCGTCGTCACATGAAAGGGCACATATAACTCAGTCGATCAGGCATGTGTATAGAATTGCCTATCACCCCGATTAGTAGGCATCATCAATAGTACATCAATTTTGGTATTTCTATCTCAGTTCAAAGACCGAGTGGTCTTTCGTTTTGCCCCCTCATTGTCGGGCGCATACAGCCTATAACTTAGTTAATTTATTGGATTATGGTCAATGGATCAAAATGTACTAGAAAAAAATTATCTACCCATATCTGGTGTCAAAAATAAGGGTCGCTATTCAAAAAACCATAAGTTGTATTGCGCACGCGTGAACCAAAGGAGTTAAACATTTAAAATTCACCCAAAATGTGCACTTCGGTACCACCTATCTATCACAGCAAACCGTTTTTAAATCTAAGATCATTGGGCTGAGATATTTAGTGGTACATATAAGACGGGACACACTGTATGGCTGTGTTATGCAATTCTGCAATCTGCATATATAGACGTAGTACAAATATTAGTCCTATCAAATACCGAAGATCGCGTGACAGGCTCGTCATTTTAGTCACATGAATTTTCAATAACATTCCAGTTCGGTGTATTGCGTTGTTTAGTTTAGGCCGTTCCGCAACCGTATTATTTATAGCCATGGCTTACAATAATACTAGTATGATTAAATTTCAGATTATATAGATGAAGAAATGAGTGCTGAAATACAAAATTATAATTATACAAGTATTTATTTAAAAACATACGTGTGTTGTTGCCCCATTCCCCAGATCTGTGATCTGGGTCCTATCCTATAATTTAAACCACAAAATGAAACGTAATATTCTATACATTTTTAACGTCACCAATAAAATAAAAATACATAAAGAAATATAAATATATAAATTTATAAATATTATAAATGTCCAAAGACTCATATATCTAATATAAAGAAAATTCTTTGAAATTATAGCTACGAAAAGGAATCATTTAAATGTTTTAAAATTCATTATATTAGTTTAAATTGCATACCTTAAAACATGACTCAAACATATGGGTTTTAGAGTAATTCACATTATTTATTTTAATACAAAATATTATATAATTATTATTCAATACTAACCTAACCAACGCTGGTTTTAAACGGACATATCATATTTCGTATCGTAGGTCGTTGATTTGATATAAAATAATTTCGCGGATAATGTATACAAAATTATTTTTTCATCCGGAAATCGCACTAACGGTGACGCCAGTACCACGACAACGAAAATGGCGCGACGCCGAACTACGTGAAACGGCTACTACGGCCCGAGTGTCCACGGTGATGTGTTGATACTCTAATCACACAGATGATCGAGGCCGAATGGTAGTCAAACTCAAGCTTTCCTTGGAGAAGGTGGCTGAGAGCCATGACTAGTGATGGTCAAACTCCTGGGAATATTCCCAACACCGGAAATTTCCCGGGATTATAATATATCATAGGTATCAGTTTTAAATTAAACTTATGTTTGTAAATGATCCAAATGACAGCTCTTTATTGATATTATGTTAGTTTAGATATTTATTCTTTAAAAAAAAGTTATAAAGTAACTATAATTTAATTTTTTAATTAAAATGTGTACAATTATAACAAAATAAACGGTCCAACTTTCATTTAGGTATATATGTTAAAAAAAAAAACAAAAATAAACATACTGAAAATATTAAAATACTGAATAACATAAAAATAATAAATATTTTTTTTTTTTTTAAGAAATTTCACTGAATATTCCCTGTTTACTAGCCGTGACGACTATTAACCAGGTACCAGCTATGAGCACAGTGTTAGAAGACTGTACTCTGTCGGGCCGGCACGGTCTCATCTCACGGTACTTCAAAAAATTTAACTCTCAACGCTCCTCGCCGGGAAAATTGTATATCAGTGTCGCCACATGTAGGGAAAATTGTTATAATTATCTAAATTTCGTTTATAATCTAAAATTTCGTAATAGATAAGAATATAAGAATCTTAATCGTTGTCGTTTTGCTTATGTCGACACAGGGAGCGCTAATTCTCTAGTCTTGACAGCTGATTTATAGTGTCATTTTTAAAGTCACTGCGGTACCCTATTAAACATAGATCGTTGTGCAGCCTGTATATCTTAAATTGTGCACACGACTCACACGAGTCAATGCAATACGGATTGTCACTGATTCACGAGTTATGTGGTGCCTGCTCTACTGGAAATGTATTGTACCGTGCTGTACTGGTGTTTGCTGTGCGATTTCCGCTATGAATCGCCCAGTTAGTTTTTAGCGGCGTGACCGAGTAATGTTCGTTACAACCTACTGAAATATTATAATATTGTTCTACATTTGATGCAAAAAATTAAGTTACTTAATATAATATATCTACCTGTATAATTGTATAATTAATCAATTCTCTTTATTTTTAGAGAACATATGTACGTATTTTCATTGTTTTTGATTCTAAGCAGAGTGATGAATATATTGATATTACCATGATTTGTATTTTTTTTTATTTGTGTCTATGTCCCATCTTGTGCGATGGGAAAGTGAATCTAGTTGGTGCATTGGGGTGGTCATAATTTCCAGTAATTTTCAAAAGCGCCTGGAAAAACAAAGAAAAAATTAAGAAAAAACGGGAATTTTTACGCAAAATCGGTTTTAGACAAAATCCGAGTTTGGTTTTTGGCGTAACCTTAAAACAAATGACCGTATAAACATACGATTTTCACCGATTGTTTATATTGGAATTATTTATACACGATACAATTTTCAAAATATTTTGATGTGTTTTCAACTGTATACGGACATTTACAGTTTCAAATTTTTTTAAATTAATCTTTAATTCGTTATGTACCAAATGGTGTTTAATGAACAAGGTTTTCAAGTTTGTTATTTAATAGTGATTTAAATAAAACCTTTTATTTATCATCAATTTATAGTGTTACAACTTACAATCCATAAGTTCTATAATATCTACGTGACAAAATAGATACTATACTAATAGATATTTGACAATTATTGAAAGCCATAAATCTTAAGACTGCAGTTAGAAGTTTTAAATTTTCTTCCTGAAGAATTATATATTTATAATTAGTATACATTTTTATACTCGAGTGACTTATACGTTCATGTGCATATTATATTATAATTTCCATTCCATGGGTTGCTGTTAGTCTGCAGCTGTTCTCGTATCAGCTTTTCTTCATTTCATAGTATTAGATATATTTTAGTACCTATATAGGGAGGTATTATTATTTTTTTTTTCACTTTATTATCATGCTATGATGATTATTGTATATTGATAATTCAATTTAAAATAAGTCAATTATAACAATAATGACAGTACTTGTTTCTTAATAAGACTTTGATTTAATATTTCTAGATACCCAAATAATAAAGTTAATAATTAATATTTTATAATTTATTTTACAGCTGCCCGTGTGTATCATTTTTTGAATTTTTATTTAATTTATTTTTATAATTTATTTTGGTTTGGAAGTTTCTTGGTAAACTTACACTTGTAATAATTTTATTTTTTTAAATTGCTTTTCAATCAATCGGAAATCATAGAATTTTATGGGAGAGAATTACTTTTATTAAATGTATAGTATTTAGGTCAGCTACACTGTGCGTAACTATGGTTATATTTTTCTAATTTGGTTTTTAATTGAAATTCCAATAAAGTTTGGTCTGGTTATAGTGGAGTTTGAGAGACGCAAAGCATATTATTTTTGCTACCTATCCTAAGAACCTTTTAAAAATACCATTTTTAAACATGTATATTACTGAAAAATGTTTAATTTTTCATATTTTTTGGCATACATTTGAGCATTGTTTATGGGGCCTAAAAGTATTATATTTTATGTTAATGAGCTCCGTAGTTATTATGATAGTCGTAAGTTACAAAGTAGGAAAAGATATACAGTAAATATTTGAAGTAGCTTTTAATAAACTATGAAATCATAGATTTTAAGACCAAATTTAGATATGTTTTTTATTTATACTAGAAAAAATTCGATTTCAAAGGTGGTACCCAACTGAAAATTTTGAAAATTATCGAGAACTTTTCAAATAAATCACTAGATTTTCCACTTTAATTATACCATATTATTAAAACTAATTATAATTATAACTATAAATTACACCGTGTATTTTGTTTCTAGTTATCAATGGTATGTTGTTTTTGATTTATGTTATACAATATTGTATTAGATTAATCTTTCATTATGTGTAAAAATATATCATATTATACTGTAAGTTGTTTTTAAGTCAAAACACTATAGCTGCACAGCGGACAAGCGTATTATGCTGATTGATGCGTTTTTTAGAATTAGTCATCCAGTTTTAATGGTTTTATGAGTATTTCTAAATGCCGATGTAAGTACAGAAATTACGAAACTCATAGTTTCCTACCATTACCAGCTATTACCCATTTACAGTATGGTAATTCTATAATAGCTACACATCTTAAATTTAAAATTCTATGTTTATGTCCTTTTTAAAAATATATGAATTACGTATTTGAGTACCTAAAAACTATTTGAATAATTTTACTCTAGTACTTAGCAGAAATACTTATAAAATGTAATGGTCATTGTTTATCGTTTAATAGATTAAACGTCGGCTAATAGGCCAATTAATGTAACCCTCAATAGGTAATGAAATTGCTTTGGAGGCACTAAAATGTAGTTTTTTTTTTGATGATACTGCGTTAACTAAAAAGTTGAATTTTTGTTTTTTGGATAGTAAAATAGTATATTTATAAGGCAATTACATACTTACTTATTGCGGACTGATAATTTTAGACAGTGATGGATTATCATCTAAAATTTCGTAATAGATAAGAATATAAGATTCTTAATCTTTTTCGTTTTGCTTATGTCGACACCGGGATCGCTAATTCTCTATTCTTGACAGCTGATTTATAGTGTCATTTTTAAAGTCACTGTGGTACCCTATTAAACATAGATCGTTGTGCAGCCTGTATATCTTAAATTGTGCACACGACTCACACGAGTCAATGCAATACGGCTTGTCACTGACTCACGAGTTATGTGGTGCCTGCTCTACTGGAAATGTATTGTACCGTGCTGTACTGGTGTTTGCTGTGCGATTGCCGCTATGATTCGTCCAGTTAGTTTTTAGCGGCATGAACGAGTAATGTTCGTTACAACCTACTGAAATATTATAATATTGTTCAACATTTGATGCAAAAAATTAAGTTTCTAAATATAATGTATCTGCCTATAATATAATTGTATAATTAATCAATTCTCTTTATTTTTAGTGAACTTTTGTACGTATTTCCATTGTTTTTATGATAAATATAATACAATTTATATTAATGTTTATTGGGCCTAAAAGAATTATATTTTATGTTGATGAGCTCTGTAGTTATTATGATAGTCGTAAGTTACAAAGTAGGAAAAGATATACGGTAAATATTTGAAGTAGCTTTTAATAAACTATGAAATCATAGATATTAAGACCAAATTTAGATATGTTTTTTATTTATACTAGAAAAAATTCGATTTCAAAGGTAGTACCGAACTGAAAATTTTGAAAATTATCGAGAACTTTTCAAATAAATCACTAGATTTTCCACTTTAATTATACCATATTATTAAAACTAATTATAATTATAACTATAAATTACACCGTGTATTTTGTTTCTAGTTATCAATGGTATGTTGTTTTTGATTTATGTTATACAATATTGTATTAGATTAATCTTTCATTATGTGTAAAAATATATCATATTATACTGTAAGTTGTTTTTAAGTCAAAACACTATAGCTGCACAGCGGACAAGCGTATTATGCTGATTGATGCGTTTTTTAGAATTAGTCATCCAGTTTTAATGGTTTTATGAGTATTTCTAAATGCCGATGTAAGTACAGAAATTACGAAACTCATAGTTTCCTACCATTACCAGCTATTACCCATTTACAGTATGGTAATTCTATAATAGCTACACATCTTAAATTTAAAATTCTATGTTTATGTCCTTTTTAAAAATATATGAATTACGTATTTGAGTACCTAAAAACTATTTGAATAATTTTACTCTAGTACTTAGCAGAAATACTTATAAAATGTAATGGTCATTGTTTATCGTTTAATAGATTAAACGTCGGCTAATAGGCCAATTAATGTAACCCTCAATAGGTAATGAAATTGCTTTGGAGGCACTAAAATGTAGTTTTTTTTTTTGATGATACTGCGTTAACTAAAAAGTTGAATTTTTGTTTTTTGGATAGTAAAATAGTATATTTATAAGGCAATTACATACTTACTTATTGCGGACTGATAATTTTAGACAGTGATGGATTATCATCTAAAATTTCGTAATAGATAAGAATATAAGATTCTTAATCTTTTTCGTTTTGCTTATGTCGACACCGGGATCGCTAATTCTCTATTCTTGACAGCTGATTTATAGTGTCATTTTTAAAGTCACTGTGGTACCCTATTAAACATAGATCGTTGTGCAGCCTGTATATCTTAAATTGTGCACACGACTCACACGAGTCAATGCAATACGGATTGTCACTGATTCACGAGTTATGTGGTGCCTGCTCTACTGGAAATGTATTGTACCGTGCTGTACTGGTGTTTGCTGTGCGATTGCCGCTATGATTCGTCCCGTTAGTTTTTAGCAGCGTGACCGAGTAATGTTCGTTACAACCTACTGAAATAATATAATATTGTTCAACATTTGATGCAAAAAATTAAGTTACTAAATATAATGTATCTGCCTATATAATTGTATAATTAATCAACTCTCTTTATTTTTAGTGAACATATGTACTTTCATTGTACATATTCATTGTATTTTCATTTTTTTTAGATTCGAAGCAGAGCGATGAATGTAGGTATTGATTTTACAATGATTTGTATTTTTTTTAATTTGTGTCTGTGTACACGATAAGCAGTCAAAATGATCCTTTGATTTTCAACTTCAGTGTCTTGTTTAACGGGAAAGTGAATCTAGTTGGTACATTGGGGAGGTCAAAATTTCCAGTTATTTTCAAAAGTGCCTGAAAAAACAAATAAAATATTAAGGAATAACGGGAATTTTTACGCAAAATCAGATTTTGACAAAATCCGATTTTGGTTTTTGACGTAACTCTAAAACAAATTACCGTATATACATACAATTTTCACTGATTGTTTATATTGGCATTTTTTATACACGATACAATTTTCAAAATATTTTGATGTGTTTTCAACTGTATACGGAAATTTACAGTTTAAAATTTTTTTTAGTTTTTTTTCTATGAATGTCAATAAAATTATATTTGATGGGTAAAAAAGCTTGAAAATTTAATAAAAGGCTCTTAATATATTGTTACAATTAAATTTTAAAATATTAAAAATCCAGTTACATTTTTTTTTTTATAAGCATTTAAAGTATTACTAAAGTAAAACTCCTAAAAATGTCGTAAATTAAAACTCCCTGGTGGTGTATGATCCACGCTTTATCTGGAATTTTTGCGATGGACTTGTTATGAGAATAGATTATACACATCAACACAAGTACCTATGTTGAAATCTTAATTTAATATTGGAAAATACGCTACTTAAGTGGTATCTTTATTTTTTAATACTGTAAGTAATCGGAAATGGAATTTACGAAGGAAGTTTAAGACTGGTCAAACATTGAATACACTAAATCCATGCAAATTACATAAATGTTCTATAATTAAAAATAATGTGATAAACTTTAAAATTATTTATTTCAATATACAAAGATATATAAGTTAGATGGTAGCACACCGTTTGTGTGATGACTTACTGGCGAACATATCCAGACTCCTAGGCTTAAATTGTATCGCGGGTCTCGACTATCATAATTAATTATATTTATTACAAACTTATATAATATAATATTACCTACTATATAAAATATGCCTAATTAAGAAACTTTTCGCACTATGCAGAGCCGTTCTATACAGAACTATAATACTCTTTAATTTTTAAATTAATCTTTAATTCGTTAGGTACCAAATGGTGTTTAATGAACAATGTTTTCAAGTTTTTTATTTGATAGTGATTTAAATAAAACCTTTTATTTATCATCAATTTATAGTGTTACAACTTACAATCCATAAGTTCTATAATATCTACGTGACAAAATAGATACTATAGGTACTAATAGATATTTGACAATTATTGAAAGCCATAAATCTTAAGACTGCAGTTAGAAGTTTTAAATTTTCTTCCTGAAGAATTATATATTTATAATTAGTATACATTTTTATACTCGAGTGACTTATACGTTCATGTGCATATTATATTATAATTTCCGTTCCATGGGTTGCTGTTAGTCTGCAGCTGTTCTCGTATCAGCTTTTCTTCATTTCATAGTATTAGATATATTTTAGTACCTATATAGGGAGGTATTATTATTTTTTTTTTCACTTTATTATCATGCTATGATGATTATTGTATATTGATAATTCAATTTAAAATAAGTCAATTATAACAATAATGACAGTACTTGCTTCTTAATAAGACTTTGATTTAATATTTCTAGATACCCAAATAATAAAGTTAATAATTAATATTTTATAATTTATTTTACAGATGCCCGTATGTATCATTTTTTGAATTTTTATTTAATTTATTTTGGTTTGGAAGTGTCTTGGTAAAAAAAATTATATCAATACATAAATTCTTATAAATACTTGACTCACTTTAATAAATCATTGTGAAATTTTAAAAATGATATATTTTGTGGAAGGATAATAATATTATTAAGTCATCCTTATAATTCTTAGATTGTGAGTCATAAAGTATAATATTATTTATTAAATGGTATTACTTTATTTCTAGAGAGAAAAGCCGGTATGTATTTATTGTATTATTATTTATTATAACCTATTTATTTTTTTTCATTTTATTATTCAATGTATTTGAGTGATGTTTCATAACTCATGTAATGATGAATGATGATTATTATCAAGTTTTTACTTACTCACTGAGTAGTCACTCATTATTATTTTTATTTGTCATAATTGTATGATATTTTACGTAATACAGTATTTGTATTAAAAAAAAAAACTTTTAAATATAACTTGTACATGTATATTTAAGTAAGTTATACAAGAATTAAATAGAAAAAAAAGTTCTTAAACTAAAAATTGAGGTTCCGCGTTGGCGTACGACATTAACCTTCTCAGCGATTCGACTCGCATAATTTGTTGACTCCTAAAACCACACACTTACGATAAAATAGAGAATAGAGAACAAAACCACAGTCATTTGATGTATTAAAACCGCAAATTGTTAGTAGGATAAGACAGCACAATTTTAAAAATGATTGTATCCAAACACCACACACTTATGGTTTCGACCCCAAAAAGGTCTTTAGTAGGTACATTATATGTATATTATGTATATTATGTATAACTTATGATTTTTTCAAAGAAATACAATTATAATTTGAACAAATGCTCCTAAAAACAAAATACAATTTGATAAAAAATCAAAAATATTACTATTACCCATGTATTTATTAACTTGTTTTTGTTTTTCAAAATTTGTACAGACAGTATTTTATATTTCCTTATAGGGACTAACGTTTTACTCTTCTTTCCGACATCGTAGTTAAACCCACCCAAATAGACTTATGCGACTAGGGAAGAAGTATTCCCAGCGAAACTTGTTTAGCAGTCTGTGAGGCGATCAATGATGCAATAGTCAGAGTATTTCTGGCATGGCACCGGTTGTCAGGCCGCTCTAAAAGTTTCCCTCCCTCCCTGTCGTGCGTTCAAATTATTTTGCTCGTTATTTTCCGCCTGCAGTGTGACGCCTTTATCGTTGTTTTGTTCAGTATCAACCGTCAGTGAAAACGTGCTCTGAAAAACATAGACAATCCTAATAAAAACAACCTCATATACACTCAAATATTGAATGAAATTCTTAAAACCAAAAAAGATATTAATATTGTTAATATTTGGCAGTACTTGTTTCTTAGATTTAATATTTTTAGATCCATAAATAATAATATTATTAAATTATATTTTATAATTTATTTTCCAGCTGAGAGTAAGAAACATTTTTGATTATTTTTTTTTATAATGACCTAATTTATTTTTGTTTGATAGTTTCTTGGTAAATTTACAAAAGCAATATTTTTTTTTTTACATTGTTTTTTAATTAATTGGAAATCATATAAAATACTATTTTCAAATCTGTAACACTCTTTAGAAATTAGACGTTATAAAAGCTATAAATTATGGGAGAGTGTCGATTTTCCCGAATGTTCCTATAGTTCTTAGGTCAGCTACATACTTGCCATTTCGATAGATAACGTTTTTAGTGTGGTTTGATAGGTGCAAATACATTTTGCTTACCTAATCTAACCTAATTAAAATGGTTATTTTAAACTCATATGTTCCTAAAATATGTTTTAATTATTAATATTTGTTGGAATACATTTGAGCATAGTGTATGGAGACTAAAAATATTATATTTTATTTGTATTAGCTGTTATTATGATAGTCGTATGATACAAAATATTAAAGATTATACTATTCCTAAATAATTTATTGAAATACTGAAATTAATATACAAATTGAAATCAAATTTAGATTTGCTTTCTATTCATACAAAAAACTATTTCATTTCAAAGTTGTATCCCATTTTGTAAAACTATCAAGAGCTTATCAAATAAATTACTAGATTTACCACTTTTATTAAAACTTTCACTCCCTCCCCGTCGTGCGTTCAAATTATTTCTCTTGTTATTTTCCACCTGCAGTGTAAAGCCTTTATCGTAGTTTTGTTCAGTATCAAACGTCAGCGCGACGCCTTTTTCGTTGTCTTTTTTGTTCATAGTATATAATTTATCAGTAACACATGTAAAATAATATCCTTTGAAAATTAAATCAATGGTTTTTATTTTAATATATTATCCACATTTGACGGGTTACATACTATACTTACTAGGTACTATCATTAGTAAATAGTTGAGATATTCTTGATTATAATATTTTTTTGTTAGACATTAATTTAATAAAGTTTCGCTATAGGTAATTCTTGGGTTGTGAATTATAAGGTATAATATAATTTATTAAATAGTATGTTAATTATTTTATTTCTAGATTTTCACCGTATGTACATTTTATATTACTATTTTTGTTTTTTTAATTTGTTTAACTTGTTAAATTCAATTTATGTGATTAGAGTCTCATAACTCATGTCATAACTCATAACTTACATGATTACAATCTTCCTCAAATGTTTACTTACTCACTGAGTAATATTATAGTTATTAACTTGTTTAGTTTACAAGCCGTCACCTATAATTGGGTATAACTATTGGCAATTATTATCCTTGCCCAAATAGGCCTGTTAACGCAAGATACGTACTGTGAATTCCGTGCTGTGGTTATCCATACCGCACTGTTCGCGGGCCTACGTGTCGGACGATAACTTTGTGTGCGTATCCCCTCCCGTCCACCATGATATCAGCCAGGCTGAATATTATGTGAGTATGCTGGCACGGTGGCGCACAGGCAACCAGTTGTTGTACGGTCTCTCTTGTTGTCGGACGTCGTCGCCTTTGATGTCCGTGGAGAAATCATGTGCCACATATTCCTTTTGTTTGTTACCGTTGTTTTGTGCCGGAATGTAATACGATACTTTAAGTATTACCAGTTAATGACTGCGATCGCATTGTGCGTTTAGCCGTTGCCGCCCAACGTACGCCACTGACATATATATATATAGCTTGGTATATGGGTCAAAGTTGTTGCCGCCAGCTGATCGCCCGGAAAACCATGTTCCCCGCCTACTCCTACCACCTCTGCCAACCGATATCATCATCAGCGCCTTCGGAATAACTAAGGTCTTATCATATGTATTATATTATATAACATAATACATTGTTTTATGTCCAGGAACTTTCCTAGAGACCGTTGGAACCGGATGCGAAATGCTCGCTGAGTAGAAATCGCAGAACCACCATTACGAATATACACCTCTACGACAAATGCGCGATGTTCACCTGTCCATGCAATTGCACCTACTAAAAATGGCACGTATTCCGCTATCGATCGATACCCCCTCCACAGTTGTACCCCACCACAACTCACACAGCGCTGCAATTTCTAAATACGGTAGGTTTTTTGGCCGGACCCTGTATAATATATTATTATACATTATTACATAAATTCGTATAACAATAAATTAATGACTGAATATATATTCCGTCCACTAGAGTCTAAACGTAAACCGCGCATCGTTACTGACGTACCCGACGTCTGCTGGCCAAATTTTCTTTCACCATAGGGTCATTCCGACCACTCAGCAACGTGAATACAGCGGCTTATAAAAACACAGCTAATTAATTGCTGTTTTGGGGGTGCTATATTATTCTCCACATTGAATAAAAAAACTCATATAAACTCGTAAAAAAATACGTAATAAACTTATAACGTAAATGACACAAAATACCAGTTATAAAAACTAATTCGTCGAATGTCGTAAACGTGTTACCTGCTGTTGCTACGTATACACGAATGTCAACGACGGTTCCGATCGGTATGATTCAGCGTATAGAAGGGAACCGATGCGAAGCAATTGACGCATTTTTACATATTTAATACAAGGCGAATAATATATTGTTACAATGATAATTAAAAAATAATAAAAATACATTATCACAAAATTTTTTTATAAGCATATAAAGTTCGAATTTTGACAAGATTTATCGAATTTAAAAAAAATGACTTTGTAGCTAAACATTTATAAAATTTTAAATTGTATAGCCAAGGATTGACAATTTAAAGTTCCTCGTAAATTGATAAATATTTTACTTTAGTCACAATAATATCATCAAATTCTTTTAAATATATCTTAGTCTGACTAACCGTTTTCGCTCATATTCGTTTTTCTTATACAATGATATAATATCATTGAATTCAAATTTAACACCATCCATTATACAGTGACCCAATTGAAATCTACTGTACAGCAGAGCGACACCCATTTGTTTGCCCTATTTAATTTCCTATTGTGAAAATAAGAACGTAGCCCCTTATTTTGCATTAATTTGAAATAATATGCTTTGTGTCAAACCACATAATTTAAACAACCACTATAATAGCAATTAACAATGCAGATAATAAATTATGACTTATGAATTATGATAATGACTCGAAATTTTGTTTTACTTTCAGCATATTTGAATAATGCTGTAAATTATTAATTTTTAAAATAAATGTCCCTCAATTTAAATGTTTAATTAAGTTTTATATAATGATTATTATTATAATTTTGTGTAGAGAATATGGGTACGTATAATTTTGTTTTTTTTATCTTATTCTGTTTGAGATTTCAAGATAATAATCTTATTCTATAAAATGGACTTTAGTTGGTCGTTAATTCCGCAAGGTTGTGGTAGCTATAAGGAATTTATGGAGGACCTCGTATGAGGTATAATATTAATTATTTCGTCCGCTTGAGAGTCCATTTGTAGATAAATTAGTCATTAAAAATCAGATACATTAGAATACATGTCGTTTGTTAAGTCTTAAATTATGAGATACTGTTTTAAAAATGTCACGGTCAAAATGAATATTTCCATAATAGAATAGAACCTTAGGTGTGTTCTAACGGTTCTGTACATTATAAATTAAATAAAATATGAAACACACGAAATAATAAGTATATATTTGTTTAATATCTATTCTTAATTTATATGCACATACCTAAAGTACCTAATAGGTACATAATATGATACGGACAGTCAATATTGATAACATCAGATTTCATACTTTTTCACCATCGGAAGAGAAAATATGAATATCATTTTGTATTTAATATTATAATTGTATTATGGTATATATTTTTGTAGCGGCCTTTGGTAAGTATTTTTTTTTTTATTGTCATATTTTACTTTTCCTTCTCGTGAAATAGTCAGATGACAAATTAAATATTGTTGTTAACTTATATCCTGTATTGAAGGGATGTGTATTCAAACATTTTTATTGAATAGTTGAATGTTTTGTATATAACACTACTCAAGAATGACGTATGACGTTTGCAGCTTTACATTTTTGCGTTATACCTAATATTACAAACGTATTACTAATGTGAATGTTTTTCTAAAGAAAAGACATTTTCATAATAACTTATAACTATTTATTATAGGTTCCTTCAGAATAATGTTATGTTATCTTTCTACCTTGTATTAATAATGGTGTTTATTATATTTGTCCATGTCCACAAGCACCTTAAATTTCAGTTGTACATGTCCACATATCGTTTTGAATTTTCAGAAATTATGTTTTTATTTATTTGTCAATTTACTATAGGTTAGGTTTTGGTCCCCGCCCAGTAGCGATCTCTCGTTGGCCCGAGTATAGTATCGTTGCGTGTGAGTGTGCAGTTTCCGATGGAAGATAGTAGTGGTGTGACAATAGAGTAAATACTGTCGCGGCGATCGGTCATTAGCGATTCGATTCAAAGTAGTAGACCGTTGACAGTTCGACTAATGTCACGGAAAGCACACAAGTGGTGCGTAACGCGTTTTCTGAAATATTTATTAGTTCAATCGTGGTAATTTTTTCACACATTAAATATACGAAATCTTGGATTATACAGTCCAAAACAAATAAAAGTACTCGTTTTTATTATTACTTGCTTACCACGTCCCGACATTTGGTCCTTCTAGTCAGATTCGTAAAATTATCGTTTGATCACGTGGTTTAGGAATAACGTCATGCATGTTTCAAACTGCTAAATAAATTAAGTAGAATAAATTTATACTGCGCTCAGTGTTATCGTACATTTCATGATCATCGTTGATCCATCAATCGTATACGTAATCGTTAGTAATTCGTTAACTAGTAAATCGTTAATCGTTAATTAGTAAAACATCGTCAGTTCGTGTCTCAAGTGAAGTACGAGGGTTTAAAAATATTAAGGATCATTTTCAAGAGGTCAGCCTAACAATACATTATAGACGGTCTCTAGAGAAGAAGCCCACTTTGCAAATCCGGAGCCAAAAGTTGGGTAAGAGTTAAGCCTATTTCCTTTCCCTGAAAATAAAGAGTGAAATTCCTGAAAATTAGGCAGGCTAGCGTAGTTCACAGTACAATATATAGCATAATCGAAATCAGCGTGCGCTTATCTGATCTGATCTGGTGATTAGGCCCGTCGATACAAACGACACAAAACACATCGTCGTCGCGGTCGTTAACGTACTAAATATCATTATACCTAATATTATATTTGTCACTTAATTGTATGACGGTATCAGAAGATGTGGGATATTACTGTATTGACTGCTCAGCGTGGCCAAGTCAAGACCGCATTAGCGCGATTTCAAATTTACATTAGGTTTACCGAATATGACATAACTCAAGTTGTACCACGGCGTAAAAAAGTGGAAGAGGCATGGTATAATTTTGAAAATGTACAGTAGGAGATTGAGGATTTAGATCGTGTAAATGGCACAAATCATTCAGAATACAGAGAAGACTTCGAAAATTTGTATATTGAAATTATCGCGCAAACTGAGTAAATGACAAATGCCAATAGACCGGGTGTCGAAATAAACACGAATGAACAAGGGGGAAGCGTCCCCGAAAACTTCATCGCGTGTAGATAGCAGCGGTTCCGCGTCATCAACAATTAAACTGGCTCCACTAAATATCTCAGTTTTTAATGGAAAGTACGCGGACTGGACTATTTTCATGGCGTTTGTCCATACAAATGATAAAATAACGCCGATGTAAAAATGTTTTCATTTGTGTTCATCTTTAAGTAACGAACCTGTGAGTTGCATTAAAAATCTCGAAAAAACGACAAAAAACTACAAGTACCCTTGGAAAACTTTGATATCAAGTTATAGAAACGAAAAATGATTATTTCAGTCACACGTTAAAGGCATATGTGAGTTAAGTGACGTCAAAGGAAATTTGTCAAGTAGCTTAAGACAATTTTCTGATATGTCTGGTATGTCCGCGCTAGAGGCGTTGAAGCAACAGCCAAGTAACTGGGGCCCACTGTTGACGCATATTTGCGTTAAGTTGGATGCAATCATTTTAAGTGAATGGGAGATGAAGTTTCCAAAAAATGAAATTTATAAAGTGGACGATTTAGTATTATTTTTAGAATCACGTTCACAAGTTTTGGAATAAATCGAGCTGTCAAAAAACATTTCTAAAATCGTTAATTTTGGCTATGAAACCAAAAATGAACATCGAAAAAATAAGTTTGGAAAAAACAATAATATTTCTACGTCATTAGTATCTACATCGGAGATAATATGTTATGCGTGTGAATTGTCACATATGATCTACAAATGCCGTTCATTTTTATCGTTAACAGTAGCCGAGCGTATAAAAAAGGTGAATGCACTAGGACTCTGCAAGGTATGTCTGGGCAAACACGAATTTAAACGCTGTCTTTTTCAAAATAACTGTTATAAATGTCATAAAATGCACATAAAACGTTAATGTATTTAATTATTCCACAAAAATACAATGAAAAGAATTCGAATGAGGTTTAAAATCAACAATCAGAAAATACGTGGACAAGTGCGCATGCGTCCAGTATCGATCACGAAAACGTACTATTATCAATGGCCGTCGTGCAAGCAATAGGGAAGTGCACAATAACAGTCTTATGTCGATCCCTATTGGACTCGGAATCACAAAGTAATTTTATAACTGAAGAAATTGTTCAAGCCTTAAAATTAAAAAAAATCATCAAATAAATAGTATAGATTTTGTTACGCAACACGCGCATTCATACGTACACGCGCGGTTCAAGTCTCCTTTCAATAATTACAATTTTTCGTTAAAAATGCATGTGGTTCCATAAATTACAGGTGATATACCGGCAAAAATATAACCGATCTATGTGGTACGCCGGAAAATATAAAATTAGCCAATCCGTTATTCCCCGTTCCGCAAAAGATGTATATTTTAATTGGTGCCACGCACTTTAACGAATTATTATGCGAGCGACAAATAAAACTGCATCGCAACTGCCCGGTGTTTCAAGAAACAAAGTTGGGCTGGATTGTATCAGGGCCAGTGTTGAGTTTAGAGCGTGAAACTGAAATAACAATTAGCATCGTTCATCATACTACATCGACACACATGGAATCAATTTTGGGATAGGCGGGATTAGAATTACGAAAATGGACGTCAAATAAAATTAATTAGATTCCGGACTTATCGACAGATGTTAATGATGGTAAAAATATCGCCACACACGAAGCTATTAATAATTCAATAACCAAAATACTCGGATTATATTGGAGTTCCAATGCGGACACATTATAATTCAAAGTACACGAAAAACACTTCAAAGACAGTAAATAAATTACGAAACGCGAATTTCTGTCAAAAAATAGTGTGTTTATTTGACCCACTTGGATTGATCGGACCAGCTAATATTCATGCTAAATTAATTTTGAAACGGCTATGGCTGTAGAAAGTGTAATGTGATGAACCACTTCCAAATAGTATTCAGGACGAAAGGAAAGAGTATAAGATTAATGTAATTGAATGAATTAGTTCTACCACGAAAAATGAAGGATGACGGTAGCATAATTGATATTCAAATTCACGGTTTCGCCGTGAAAATTAAACAATACACCGCTGTGGTGGTATGGTCCCGATTGGTAGGTAAACGATGAAAAAGACTGGTCTAAATTGAATAAAAACGAAAATATTCTAAATTTTGAAATACCTGAAGCTCGGTCAGTGACCTTAGCTACGTTCGATGCAAGACCGCAAAATCCGTCACTGATAAACCGGTACTCGTCTTTTAATAGATTATTGTGCGTCGTAGCGTATTGCTTACGTTTCTGTTATAACATGTCGCATAAAAATTCAAAGTTCAACGGAGTGTTAAGTACTGAAGAAGTTAACAAATCATGGATATCTATAATAACATGTATTCAAAGGGAAGCCTTTTCGCACGAAATCAGAGATTTGATTAATATAAGGTAGCCATATCGAGTAAATGATTGCGACTATGCCCCGATGCCCGTTTTTAGACGGATATAATATTGTACGTGCAGGGGGACGATTGAAGAACGCCGCTATGTTAAACGTCAATCAGCACAATCCAATCGTATTGCCGGTGGATTGTTACTTTACACAGTTATTATTTAAGTAGCGATGCATGAACAGAGGTCCACAGGTGACACTATGTTCGCTACGCACGAGATACTGGCCGTTAATCGGGCGAAATATAGCCAGAAGTATAGTACATGCATGCGTAACATACAATGGTTTACAACATTTGTTATAAACGAATAGTTGTGCAGCCGATTATGAGCAACCTACCCACGGAATAAGTAGAACCGACACGCGCATTTTTAAGTTGCGGTATTGATTTTGCTGGTCCTTTTATGATCAAGACAAGTATGCGTCGTAATGCTACGTTATTAAAATCAAATGTATGCATTTTTGTTTGTTTTTCAACAAAAGCAGTACACATTGAATTAGTCGAAGATCTGAGCACTACAGCATTTATTAACGCATTAAATCGTTTTTTTAATCGACGAGGAAGAAGTATTACTATTTATACCGACAACGCGAGCAACTTTCTCGGAGCAAATCGCAAAATGAGAGAATGGAGCGATCTATTTAATTTATAACAAAATAAAAAAAAGGGTGCAAAAAGCTTTGACAGACCTTGACATTCAATGACGTTTCATTCCCCAGCGATCAACGCCCTTCGGTGGATTATGGGAAGTCGCGGTCAAGTCCATGACGCATTTATTACAGAAGACTGTAGCGAACGCTCACTCGCTCACATGCGCTTTAAAGAACTTAGTACTGTGCTTGTGCACGCCAAAGCCTGTCTAAATTCCCGACCGATAACTCCTATGTAATCTGACCCAAACGACACGTCCCTTTTGATCCCAGGTCAATTCCTTAAAGGCGACTCACTTTTATCGATACCGGAACAAGGCTTGTCAAATATGTATGCCGACAAGCCATTTGACGTGAAGGTGACGGGTAGCTCAATACTCAAGAACTATCTGGCAGAAATGGAGTCACGAGTATTTTAATCAGCTACAAGAGAGAAAAAGGTAGACCTAAACTGGAAGTGGGTATCGTAGTATTAATTCGAGAAGATAACATCCCTCCATTAAGATGGCGTTTAGGGCGAGTCACAAAGGTTACTGCTGCAAATCTAGATTAATCTTTAATCATGGTCATATTTATATGCTTAATATAGTGAAATCTATTGTCCACTATTCTAAACAATTAAACATTATCATTTTCAGTAAAAAATTCAGGCAGTACGTATTATCTAATATTTTTTTTTATATTTAATAGTTACATAATAATATTATTTTGCATGTAATCAGTGTTTTAAATGTTTGTGGTTTTGATGCAGTTAATTTTAATTGATTTTTAAACGGATAAGTATTGTTGTGAACCCCTGTCTTTATGCTATACGCGGTATGAGGTATAGTAATAGTAAAATATAGTATAGTGTGTAAGCATATTAATATGTAAAAGTCAGAGTCACACGGTCTTAGGGAATTCGCTGTGTGGACAGTTTTCAGCCTGTCTGTGTAATATTCATTGTAGTACTGGCAGACCATCAACCAGAGCCTCTGTTATTTTCTTAAGTCTAATAATTATTCTGTGCAACTTAAGTTTTTTTTTAAATTAATTATATTAATAAAATATTAGTGATAACTCAAGGTATTTATTTACTAACAAACAAACTCGGTTTTGAAGACGTCCATAAAATTTTTGGTGACAACGGTGGGATCCGTATATTCCAGTTCTTTAAACAATAAGTTAGTCAATGCCATGTAATTTTGAGTTAAAGTAAATCTATGCTTATAATATAATAAATTACAAGAAGAAAATCTGAAGAAGAAAATCCGAAGTGTCCAGAAAGTCCAAAACATCGAGTTATACAGAAACTCCAGAGTACAAGACGACAAGGAAGGGAGCACGCAGTACCGCCGTAATCGTAGCACTGACCGAACAAATGGTTAGTAGCGCACGCACGCACACGAACAGGAATCTAAAATACGAACATCACCACCGCCGTGTCCGTTGTACATGGTACCGCAGAAATTTATTAGCGCGCACACACACACGCAAACGACGCATAATACAGGCGCCACCGCCGCCACCGTGTCGATAGTGCCGCCCGAACCGAACACCACACTCACTTACGCACGCACGCATTCTCCATGTGTACTAAATATGAAACTGAACGTCTATGTGCCACCGCTGCATATATATATATACTATATTATAGTGCTGGCAGCAGCTCATAGCCACTGCAACACTGATATCCACGCGTGCCAGTGCACGACACTCATAATCAGTGCGGCCTTGTAGTATAAATAAACAACATGACTCGCGTTAGTGGTTCGAATACGTGATAAAAATTAAGTTTAAAAAAATACCGATCCTTGTAATCGGTGTAAATACGCGATCGGTGTTATCAGCGTAATTACGTGATCTTTGTTATAAATATAAATACGTGATAAACGTTTATGAAAATAAATACGCGACCGTTGATTATTAACGACAAGTTGTTGAAGGCAGTGAAACCCACTACAAGTGGTCTCCGCGCCAGCAGTTTTGAGGGTAGCGAACGTCGGATTCTACAAGCGCAGTCGAAGAGGTAAGTCATTGTTAACAGCCAAGGAATTCGAGCCAAGCCAAGCCGAACATTAGTGCAGACCATCACAAGCATCCCGTAAAAGTGTTAAAAATTAGTAAATATAAAAAAAAAACATGGCAAGGATCATTGTAACTGCGATACGGCGAGTAAAAAAAAATATAAAGAATTAATAATAATAATAAAAAAAAAAAAAAATTAAAACCATATCTTGACTATACTCCGTACTAATTAATAAGTACGTTTTTCTTTCCAATGTATTTTTTTATCATTATTATTTCTTTCTATATAATTCAGAATCGTTAATCTGTAGTATTGTATTAATATAATATTAATATCGTAGTTAACATTAGCATTGATGTATAATTTCATGTAAACACACACACTTATATATATAATTAGCAATCCATTAAGTATCAGCCAAGTAGCTAAGTAATTAATGAGCGGGAAAGGGTAAAACGGGTCGGATAGGACATCCCCAAATTCAGATAACGAATCAAGTAATCCAATAACACCGCCAAGTCCTACCCCTCGTGTAAGTTTCCCAATATGATTCTCAAATCCAGAAAATCCGAAATCTGAACGTTCTATTGGGAATATCAGAACTGATAACATATTCATCAGAACTGGCGTACTAATAAACCATAATTCAGAGTTAATACATAACGTCTCCGTAATTTTGGTGGAAGTAGATACTGTTTTGGGGAAGCAGAAAATCAACTCAACCTTAATATCCTAGACCAATCCATTGAAGAAAATATTTTAAAGCAGAATATACCCTCCCCTCCTCTTAACTCTAGTGACCAAACCATGAATCCAGGCACTCAAGAAACAGTTCAAACAACGGGTGTTACCGGTAATAACCAACAAAGCATCATGGTAAATTTTGAAAGACAATCAAATGCAGACACCCAAGTGATATCAAATCCTCAAGTAACTTGAGAAAATCCAGATCAATCAGGTGCATGATATTCATTTGGACCCAGAAGAGAGACAATAGGACTAGAGGCTGCTCTAAAACTCTTGCCAGGCTCGTTGAGTGGAGACAAGCAGGAGGAATTAGAGAAATCCTTGGAAAAATTCGAGTTTGCGTTAGCATGCGCACATGACCATGTACAGGCTCGACTACTCCAAGGATCAGACAATCGTGTATGAAGATGTCATATATCATCTGAAAGCCATAAATGACCAGATAGTACACACACTGAGACAAACACAATTGGAACTATTTATCGAGGATACAATTATAGTTGCAATGTTCCAAGTAGTTCATTCTGCATTCCCACTCCCAAACGATGGTATCCTTGGACGACCATTTATGGTGGAAAACAAAATCATTCTGAATTGTCAGGCTCATGAAGTCATCATTCCTAACGGGACTGAAATAGTGCTAGAACCTCGCACTGAAACCCTCGTAGGAATAAAATCAGGGAAACACGCATAAGACAAAATCATCATCGTTGAATGTCAAGAAATCACGAAATCAGTCATGTGCAGTAACGCTGTAACCAGAGTACAAAACAAAAAGGTGTTAGCTACACGCATCAACCCAACCGAAGAAACGATAAGACTAAAGACGCCAAATTTAAAGGAACTGGTCCACGAGGAGTTCAGGGAAGTTCGTATACGTTCGGTACAAGTCACGGATCGAAAAGAAGAACCTCGTGCAAGCATTAGTCTACTGAAACGATTGGAAGAATTACTTAGAACCGATCATCTAAATTTGGAAGAAAAAGGATCATTAGTGGCCATCTATCAAGATTACTCGGACATATTATTCTATTTAGAACTAGATCGGGTGTCGGCAACTACAGCGGTGACACATGGGATCAAAACCTCAGAAGCGTTATCACCAATTCACGTGAAGCCATACCATTTACCACTAAGGCATAGACAGGAAATTACGGACCAAATGGAGGCCCTCAAATGTGAAGGTGTGATTACAGCTAACAGTGAATCACCTTGGAACACTCCACTCCTAATAGTCCCGAAGAAACCTGACGTCAATGGCCGGGTTAAATACCGCGTCTGCGTGGATTTTGGCCGACTTAATAATGTCACGATACTGGATGCTTTCCCACTTCCAAACAACGTGGATATTTTGGACCAACTAGGGAGGTCAAAATATTACAGTACCTTACATTTAGCCCATGGGTACCACCAAATTCCCATGAATCCCTACTACCGTAGCAAAACGTTGTTCTCTACAGACCGGGGACATTTCGAACTTGAACGAATGCTATTTGGTTTAAGGGAGCTTCAGGAACATTCCAGAGGCTTACGAACAAAGTTTTAATTGGTTTAAATGGAAACGAAGCATTTGCATATCTAGATGATATCTTTATCTATGTAAAAGATCTTAATGATCATTCACAGAAAATCACCGGGATTTTTCAGAGACTCCGCAAATACAATCTCAAACTTCACAGACTGAAGTGCGAATTTCTCCGAAGAGAAGTTAATTATCTCGGACATCAAATCACTGACGAAGGAGTCAAGCCAGATCCTCAGAAGATAAGTTGTGTGTAACAATTTACAATTCCAAGAAATGTGAAAGACGTTAATTTTTTTTTTTAAGACTTTCAGGCTACTACAGAAGATTTAACAGAAACCATGGGTAGATCGCTTAGCCACTGACTTCATTGTTAAAAAAGGACATGACGTTCAGGAGGAGCTACCTTCGCCAACAATCTTTTGAACAGTTAAGAGATCTCTTGCCACAGGCCAAAATATTACAGTATCTGGACTTCTCTAAAACATTTAACTTGACTTGTGATGCAAGTGACTACGCGATCAAATGTGTACTATCGCAAGGACCGATAGGAAAAGATTAGCCGATAGAATTTGAATCTCGTACTTTAAATAATGCAGAAGTCAACTACAACACAACTGAGAAGGAGCTAACTAGTATAGTATGGGAAATTCAAACATATATACCTTAACTATTCGGTCAAAAGTTCAATGTAATTAACGATCATCGAGCACTAGTATGTTTGTTTAATATTACCAATCCAGGATCAAGAATCACCCATTGGCGTCTCGAGCTGTAAGAGTACCAGTGTACTATTCATTTCAAACCAGGAGTGAATAATACAAATGCTGACGCACTGAGTCGTATTCAAATTGTAACTACGAGAGCTCAAACCTCATCGAGTCATTACAACCAATCAGAACCTCCAGAAACTCAAGGAAACTCTTTACAATCATTAGATAACGAACAACTAGACCTAAAATCGAAGGGGGAAGGTGATACTGGTTATCAAGCATTTCTGAAAGCAGATAATACTAAAGTGGGTCCTACGAAGAACATTGCCGAGTGAACAGGAGATCTGTTTTCCGTAGATGCTGGAATCGTATTAGCTCATTGTGTATCGGCAGATTTTAAGGCAAGGAAAGGAATTGCATTCGGATACCGAAACCAATTTGGAAAAGTTAATGAACTTCGTCGACAAAAATTCCAAATAAAAGAGATTGCAACAATCAATGTGAGCAATCATCAGGTGTTTTATATAATCACAAAAGAATTTTTCTGGCAGAAAACAAGTTATGAAATCCTCATCCAAAGTCTACAGAATCTCAAGTCAATCTGTGTCAACTACAAGGTTACACACTTCGCTTGTCCACGTCTAGGCTGCGACCTGGATGGACTGAAGTGGGAAGTCGTACGAAATATGTTGAGGTATATCTTCCGTGACTCTTCTGTGTATATGCAGATATATACCCGCGATGAGTTAACGACAGATAACAAACTACAGATCATCAAGGAATTTCATGAAAATCCACTTGGTGGACATCAAGGTGTAACGCGCACACACAATAAAATTACACAACTGTACCAATGGCAGGGCATGGGAGCATAAATCCGGAAATACATAAAGATATGTCCTGCATGTCAAATCAACAAAACTCCAAACCAGACCATCAAGCACCTATGGTAATAACAATTACTGCTTTGAAACCATTCGAAAAGTATCATGGA
>NC_042493.1:113138638-113153712 GCF_005508785.2 Acyrthosiphon pisum
AAAAGTATTCATGGACATAATAGGGCCGTTCAATAAGTCTTACCACGGGAATTCGTATATTTTAACTTTGATCAAAGATATTTCGAAGTTCACTTGGACGTGTGCCATGAAGGATCATGAAGCAAACACCGTCCC
This sequence comes from Acyrthosiphon pisum, assembly GCF_005508785.2. Taxonomy (NCBI): domain Eukaryota; kingdom Metazoa; phylum Arthropoda; class Insecta; order Hemiptera; family Aphididae; genus Acyrthosiphon; species Acyrthosiphon pisum. The sequence goes on from NC_042493.1 coordinate 113,138,774, forward strand.
ACAGCATTTTTTACTCAATTCATATGTCTGCATGGGCAACCTGAATCTTTAGTGATGGATTGTGGAACTGAATTTCTTAGTAAGGTTTTCAAAGAAGTATGCAAACTCTTAAATATCTCTCAAATATAAACTACTCCGTATCATCCTCAGAGTAATGGTAGTTTAGAGAGAAGTCATAGAACCGTTGGTGAATATTTGCGGAACTACTCCGGAAAAAATCGGCAAAACTGGGATGTACATATTCCTTATGCAATGTACTGTCATAATTCTTCAGTACACACTTCCACAGGGTTTCAACAACATGATGTCGTGTACGGATATCTGTTATCAATACCAAATTCAGTAAGTCGTAAGCCAGAACCTCAGTTTAACTATCAAGATTACCAATACGAAATGAAACGTCTTATGCAAGAAACGCACCAGATGGTAACAGAGCAACAAATGAAATCAAAACAGAAATTGTAGGAGCGATATGATCGTATAGCTATGCCTTTGCAAATCGATGAAGGTGATAAAGTCATAATGCAAGAAAAACAAGTAATGGAAAATTAGCACCTAAGTGGTTAGGGTCATTAACAGTTATGGAAACTAGTGCAGACCTTCCGAATGTGACCATATTAAAAAAAAAAATAAACATGTGAAATTGCACAAAAATCTCTTGAAGAAATTTCATGAATGAAATCTAAATTGTGTTTCAGAAACTCACTGGTATGTTGTGGGCTTTCAAACTCTCAGAGTGGACGTTTTCAAGTTACTTCATTTCAGAACTCATCAGGCTTATACTTTGAAGCAATGGGACCTCTTCTCATATCTTACACGAATTGAGATTTCATCACTTCCGTGAATCTGACGACTTATTACATGAAGTACCAAATACTCCGGAAATTCCATGATCAAACGGGCGACGTTGGTATTCAATTGAAAAAAAGAGAGGACTAGGTCTTAACTAGTGCGTGCACGATTTTCATACAATTTACATTCTGTTCATGCAAGAAATTGAATCAAATTTAAATTCTGTCATATGAATTCTTGGGTCAGATCACAGAACCTCTAAACATTCGAATAAACAACCTCGCGGGTTGATAAATGCAGTAGGAAGGCTAAGGAACATTTTTTTGGAGTTTGCTCTGATCAGTATGCAGAATTCTATTGCAAAAACATTGAAGACCTAGCTTGTTCTGAGGAAAAACATGTTCATATATCACAAGAACAAATACGCATAGTCTCGTCGGTAATGAATAATGTTAATTCTTCTATGCATGAACTACTAACAGATGATCAGAAATTGCAGCAGAATATAAACAGAATAGGAGGAAAATCAAGGCGTTCTGTGGCAACAATCAATTTATTGGAAATACAAAACAACTTTCTGGAGCACACTGCAATATTGACAGTTTTACTAAACCAATTCGCTTGGGAAACTCAAAACCTTCAATTCATTGTCAACTCAGCATTAAATGGATTGATGTATACAAATGTCTACCCCCCCCCTCCCCATCTCAATTGATTCACGAACTTAAACAAATACAACTGACATTACCGTCTACACTAGAGCTACATATAACTGAATCTCATTCATCTATTCCTGCATTATTCCGAACATCCAAGTTAAGCGTAGTGCACATGTAAGAGAATTTCGTATTTGTGACCCGTATACCCTTATTGTCAAACCTTAGGTTTAACCTTTTTCATAATATTCCACTTCCAATACCTACAAATAAAGGTAATATATTAATCATTGAACCACATGCCCAGTATTTGGCAATAAGCGATACTAACGAATATTATTTCAGTCTAACCGACGATCAGTATGAAAAATGTGAAACATTGTTCTCTTTTAAGTTATGTCTAAATCCAGAGGCTATCAGTAAATCTAAATACCAGGAAAATTGTGAGGTATCTTTGTACAATTCCCTGTATCCAACGATAGGAGCGTGTAATTTCAAATATCTGAACCTAAATACTACAATCGCGCATAAGCTTTATCTGCAAAACGCGTGGTTATATTATTACATTTCACAGTGACAGTAACATGCGCATAAAATTTCAGCAGAATCCTACTCACGGGTACAGGAAAAATTCAAATTTCTGATGATTGTGTTATATATACAGAAAATCTGATCTTAACAACATCGAGAACCCTGTCATAAAAAATTCATAGATATTTCCTTCCAGAAAATCCGAATCTGCACGTAATATTAAAAATGCCAGAAATAATTAACAGCCGTGTTCCCGAGCAAATAGATATAAATAATTATTTTAAAAATGTTTAATCAGTTAGCTGTAGATGCTGAAGAACTGAAAGAATTATCTAAAATGTACCACGGTACCAAAATATTTGTAAATTCGGACCATAATTTTACTATAGTTTTTATTATCATTTTAATAATAGTTGTAAGTCTGTACAAGTTGATTAAATATAAGTGTAATCTACCCCAACTCTACAGACAGGAAGTAGCAGAGGGTGTGCAACTCATACACTCCCCTACAAATTCTAAAAGCTTCAGATCATCGGAACTCACGGATGATGTGAAACATGGTGATCATTAGACCCCCATGCTTCATGTAGTCCGGGGAGTGTTGTAAACCCCTGTCTGTATGCTATACGTAGTATGAGGTATAGCTATAGTATAATATAGTATAGTGTGTAAGCATATTAATATGTAAACAGGCAGAGTCACACGGTCTTAGGGAATTCGTTGTGTGGACAGTTTTGAAGAGCCTGAGTGAGTCCCTACCGTGGTCTGTGTAATATTCAGTGTAATACTGACAGACCATCGACCAGAGCCTCTGTTATTTTTTTAAGTCTAATAATTATTCTGTGCAACTAAATTTCTTTTAAAACTGATTATATTCATAAAGTATTAGTGATAGCTCAAGGTATTTATTTACTAACGAACAAACTCGGTTGTGGAGACGTCCATAACAGTATAAAAAAATTTAGGCCTGCAATTTTGATATAAATTAAAGCACTAAGTTAAGAGGAACTTTGTACTACATAATATTGAATTTTTTAATTGAATATAATTGTTTTTACACATACATAAATTGAAAATACAATTTGAATATCTATAAATAGCACAATAAGAGCCAAAATATTTTGTCATGTAAGTGATAATGTAAATTACGTCTTTACGTGATTACCTACATGTTTCCTCAACGTTTCCCCTGACTCTGAAATATGATCCTTCTATATGATGACCAAGTGAGGAATTACTGAATCGGTTAATTTACGTTATTTGATTGAAGTCATTCCACTAAGAATCTAAAATAATTACGAAAGTACAACGGGTATTATAGTTTTAATTTAAAAAGCATCCTGGTTTAGTCTAATTTGGGTGACAATTATTGTGAAAATACATTATTTAATATAAAAAAGTATGAATACAATATAATATAAAGCTATACATTATTACGTAAGTTCGTATAACAATTAATGACCGTATTACATGACATTTTGACCGACTTTATATTAGTATGTTCTAAACATGATAAAAGTTCAAAATATTTTGACTTGTTTAAAGTGGTTTAAGGACATTTTCAGCTACCAACATTTTTCTGTAAATGTCAATTTAATTTTATTCGTAGGGTCAAAAGCTTAAGAATTTAATACACGGCAAATGATACATTATTACAATGATAATTAAAAAGTAAAATATATATTGACACAATTTTTTTTTATAAGCATATAAAGTTTGAATTTTGACAAAATTGATCAAATTTAAAAAAAAATTATTTTTTAGTTAAACATTTATAAAATAGCTAAAGATAAAATAGCTAAGGATTGACAATTTAAAACAAGGTTCCTTGTAAATTGATAAATAATTTACTTTAGTCACAATAATATCATCAAATTATTTTAAATATATCTTAGTCTGACTAACCGTTTTCGCCTCATATTCGTTTTTCTTATACAATGATATAATATCATTGAGTTCAAATTTAACACCATCCATTATAGTGATCTACTTGTAACTTGTAACTAACTTGTACAGCAGAGCGACACCTACTTAACTACATTTTTTACTATTTAATTTCCAATTTTTAAATTAAGAACGTGGCCTCTTCTTTTTATTTATTTGAAATAATATGCTTTGTATCAAATCACATAATTTAAACAACCGCTATAATAGTGATTAACAATGCAGATAATGAATGATGAATTATAAAATATGATAATGACTTGAAATGTTGTTTTACTTTCAGCATAATCGAATAAAGCTATAAATTATTAATTTTTAAAATAAATGTCCTTCAATTTAAATGTTTCATTAAGTTTTATATAATGATTATTATTATAATTTTATGTAGAGAATATGGGTATGTATATTTTTGTTTTTTTTTATCTTATTCTGTTTGAGATTTCAAGATAATAATATTAGGTATAATATTAATTATTACGTCCATGAGCTTGAATATCTATTTGTAGATAAATTAGACATTGAAGATCAGAAACATTAGAATACATGTCGTTTGTTAAGTCTTAAGTTATGAGATATTGTTTTAAAAATGTCACGTTCAAAATGAATATTTCCATAATAGAATAGAACCTTAGGTGTGTTCTAACGTTTCTGTATATTATAAATTAAATCTCTCAAATGCGAAGCACACGAAATAATAAGTATATATTAGATTTAATATCTATTCTTAATTTATATGCACATAACTTAAGTTCTGTGGTATCACCGGTATCGAAAGTGACACACGGTAAAACCTACTATACGCCTTACCTTCGTACGCTCTAAGCTAATGACTGTCTCTACAATAAATTCAGATTAGCACTGTTAACCTTTGAGGCACAATGGTATGCGTTTGTCTATTCTACGTCCCACGTTCTACGTAACCCCACAACCAGAGAACTGTTCAGTTTGCAAAAACCTCATTAACTATAGGTACCTATATGTGTCTGTGCACTGTTCCAACATTACATGTAAGAACGAAAAAGAATTTAAAATAATATTCAACTCGACTTTTAAGGTCGGAAACACTTTAATTAAATTAAAACAAACATAAATAAAATACTTAGCAAATTCAGATTGTCTAGCCCACGCTGTGATCGACGTTTTGCACGCTCGATAGTCGTACCTGCGTTTTCGCCGAATCACTCAGCGTCAACGGGACTGCCCATGCTTGCGCGTACGGCAGTGTTATAAAGGAGAATATTATAACTGCGTCAGAACATTTTGCTTCATTGACCTGACCTATATTAATATCTAAATTGCTTAATTAATGTCTACCTATATTATGCATATATTAAATAATATGACAGTGACGACTGTTTACAGTATACTACAGTACCAAATAATGTACCTGGTACATACTGCGATACGGACAGTCAATCAGAATTCATAATTTTACATTTTCGGTAGAGAAATTATGAATTTAATTTATATTTAATATTGTAATTGTATTATGATATATATTTTTTAGTGACCTTTGGTAAGTATATTTCTTCGGCCTCCACACGAGTTTTCCTCAGTGAGGCCCATTAATCTTTCGATATTAATTTAAAAAAAAAAAAAAAAATAAAAAATAAAAAAAATATTTATGATTATTGTCATATTTTTATTTTCCACTCTGGTGGAATGGCCAGATGAAAAACTATATATTGTTGTTAACTTATATCCTGTATTAAAGGGATGTGTATTCAAAAACTGAATACTTGAATATGTTGTAAATAACACTACTCAAGAATGACGTATGACGTTTGCTGCTTTATACTTTTGCCTTATACCTAATATTACAAACGTATAGCTTATGTGAATGTTTTTCTAAAGAAAAGACATTTTCATAATAACTTATAACTATTTATTATAGGTTCCTTCAGAATAATGTTATGTTAACTTTCTACCTTGTATTAATAATGGTGTTTATTATATTCGTCCATGTCCACAAGCACCTTAAATTTCAGTTGTACATGTCCACATATCGTTTTGACTTTTTCAGAAATGACGTTTTCATTCATTTGTTTGAATTACTATATAGGCCAGGCAAAGAAGAAAAAATGGCGGAAAAAAATCCCAACCAAAATTTTTTTTTAAAAAGTTTTAATAAAATATGCCCTATAACATACTAAAAGTTCCCATTGATAGGAATGGAGCTTTTTTTTTATAAGCTCATGAAAGTTTAAAAATATGAGCTTTTTTTGAATATCTCAAAAAAAATATTACAAATATCAAAAAAAGTATTTTGTAAACAGTTTATAACGTTGTTGGTTCAAAGGCTTCTCATTTTCTGATGCGCAATATAAATATAAAAAACATTTAACACCATTTTTTGCTATTTCCTCATGAAATGAATTAGGATTATTAAAAATTGAAACGATTGAGTTTATAATTTTATATCCTTCTGTTTATCTAGTATTTGTACGCATTTTTTTTTTCCTTTTTGGAATAAGGCTGACGTTGTATCACAACCACTTAGCGCATGATAAAAACATATTTTATTTATCATGAGTTTTCGTGGTTTTGTATGAATTTAGTAGTATACATTTTTTTTTCTATTTTTCCTGAGCTAGTTTTTAGAAAATAAATATTATTTTTTCTAGGAGTTAAAGCCATTAGAAGTACTAACAAGTCAATGTCCTAACCAACCAAGATAGTTTTAGCTTGATAACTTGTTACATTATTGGTAGTGCTTACAATTAATGTATCGGCATCATCATTTTGCTATTTTAACAATAAACCTGTTTTCAAGTGCAGCTCGACAGACTAACCATTTTAGTATTAATATAAATGAATAACAACACGACAATATGATTATATATAAGTATAATATATAATAACGTACAACTGGACAATTTAACGTGACTGTATACACACACCGTATACGCACTGTACGATGGTGACTGTGCAAGTGATTCTTACATACTTCAAAGGTCCTATATATATGCACAACCAAGGTCATGTTGCATCCGTATAGAGAGTGAGTCTTACGCTCGTATAACTAGATACTAAATTGTACACACGTGTCAAGGCTGACTACTAATATTAATTGTATATTTCAACAAAACCCATGATTAATTAATTTTATTTTAAGCATTTCAATAAATCAAATTTTATTATTATCGTTTGATAAAAAGTTCTCTTTTGAAACAGGAACTATCATATGGCTTTCCAAAAACACATCGCTACCCTTTTTTTTCAACCTTCAGCGTTGACGCTCTGAACTTTTTATACTTTTCGCATTGTTTTCATAACCATCAAACACAACAATTGCATCAGTACCAAAATGTTTTTCTATATAAGTAATATTATAAGACTCACAAATTAATTCAAATGTTTGGTACATTTTCCAAACAACTCTATGTAAGAGAAATCCTCCAGAAAAAAACATATTTTCCGTTAGTTATATTAATACTTTCTAAAGGTATTGGTTGTAAGATATCATACAATGCTAATTTTTTGGTTTTTCTTAGTCCTTGTTCATCAAATAATGCTAACGGGAAGGGTGCAAGCTCAAATTGTAGGAATGATAAAAGTTCATCATCATTTTTCTTTAAGATCGCAATTCGTTGAAACAGGAGTAACGGGTTAATTTTAATTATTTCCCCATTAATTTTAACGCCAGAATTTATTGAAGCTAGAGTTGTAACTTTACTTGACCTATTCAGTTTTATATCATGGAAGTTATTACCCACCATTGAGTTTACTAGATCAAGACCAACTTCCTATGCTTTGTGACAATTAACATTATCGTTGCCAGAAATTCCGCTAGCAATTGACATAACACAGTTGGTATTTTGAAAGGATAATTAAACGAAAACCATTAAGAATTTTTTTCAACATTCAGATAAAAGTATGTACATCGTGAATTCGCGACAGACCAATTGCCTATTCTCTCGCTTATTTACTATTTTTATTTGTAGTATGTTTTGTTATGTTATTATATTTGAATCGTTTACTTTTAGTTTGTAGAACGCATAAATATATTTAAAATAGTGCAAAAACAATTTAACACGGAAAGATAGAGAAATTTATTAATAATTTTTTAACTGTCAATTGTTATACACATATATTTTGCCAAATATTTGTTTAAATGAAAAAATATAAGAAAACTTTTTTTTGTAAATTGTCTAATAAATAACTGTTATCTAAAACTTAATATTTGTAATATTTTTTGACATATTCAAAAAAGCTCATATTTTCAACCTTTCATGAGATTATAAAAAAAAAGCTCCAGTCCGATAAATGGCGACTTTTAATATTTAAATGGGGATTTTTAATTTAAAATAATATTCAACTCGGGTTTTAAGGTCGGAAACACTTTTATTAAATTAAAACAAACATAAATAAAATACTTAGCAAATTCAGATTGTTTAGCCCGCGCTGTGATCGACGTTTCGCACGCTCGATAGTCGTACATGCTTTCTCGCCGAATCACTCAACGGGACTGCCCGTGCCTGCGCGTATAGCGGTGTTATGAAGGAGAATATTATTACTGCGTCAGCACATTTTGCTTCATTGACCTGACCTATATTAATATCTAAATTGCTTAATTAATTTCTACTTATATTTTGTACATATTAAATAACATTACAATGACAAGTGTCTACAATATACAACATTACCTAATAATGTACGTGGTACATAATGCGATACGGGCAGTCAATATTGATAACATTAGAATTCATACTTTTTCATTTTCTGTAGAGAAATTATGAATTTAATTTATATTTAATATTCTAATTGTATTATGATATATATTTTTTGTAGCGACCTTTGGTAAGTATATTTATGTTTATTGCCATATTTTTAATTTTCCTTGACATGGAATGGCCAGATGAAAAACTATATATTGTTGTTAACTTGTCCTGTATTGAAGGAACGTGTATTTGAAAATTTGTGTTGAAAAGTTGAATGAGTTATAACACTGCTAACGAATGACGAATGCAGCTTCACGTTTTTTCCTAGTACCTAATATTACAAACGTATTACTTATGTGAATGTTTTCTAAAGAAAACACATTTTCATAATACCTTATAACTATTTATTATAGGTTCCTTCAGAATAATGTTATGTTATCTTTCTACCTTGTTTTAATAATGTTGTCTATACTATTCGTTCTTGTCCACAGTTACCTTAAATTTAGATGTACATGTCCTAATATCATTTTGACTTTTTCAGAAATGACGTTTTCATTTATTTGTTTGAATTACTATACAGGCCAGGCAAAGAAGAAAATATGGCGGAAAAAAATCTCAACAAAGATTTTTTTTTAAAAGTTTTTATAAAATATGCCCTATAACATACTAAAAGTCCCCATTGATAGGAATGGAGCCAATTAACATTATCGTTACCAGAAATTCCGCTAGCGATTGACATAACACAGTTGGTATTTTGAAAAGGTTAATTAAACGAAAACCATTGAGAAATTTTTTCAACATTCAGATAAAAGTATGTACAATTGCCTATTCTCTCGCTTATTTACTATTTTTATTTGTAGTATGTTTTGTTATGTTATTATAATTGAATCGTTTACCTTTAGTTTGTAGGACGCATAAATATAAAAAATAATAATAATAATTAAATATATTTAATATAGTGTAAAAACAATTTAACACGGAAAGAGAGAGAAATTTATTAATAATTTTTTAACTGTCAATTTTTATACAAATATATCTTGCCAAATATTTGTTTAAATGAAAAATATAAGAGAACTTTTTTTTTGTAAATTTTCTGATAAATAACTGTTATCTGAAACTTTTTTTTGATATTTGTAATATATTTTGAGATATTCTAAAAAGCTCATATTTTTAACCTTTCATGAGCTTATAAAAAAAAAACGTCCAGTCCAATGAATGGGTACTTTTAGTATGTTATTGAACTAAAACATTAAAAATAAAATCTTGGGTAGGATTTTTTTACGCATTTTCAAAAATGTTGTCTCTATTGCCTGGCCTAATATGTGCCATAATTAATATAATAAATCAATTATTAAAGATTAGAATAACATTTTATAAAAGTCACAAAATCTAGATTAATATTTAGTATCATTATCATATATATATATGCCTATCATAGTGTAATCTATTATACACTATTCTAATCAATTAAACATTATCATTTACAGTGGAAAATACAGGCAGTACGTATTATTTAATATTTAATAGGTTTATAATCATATTATGGAATCAGTCTTTGAAATGTTTGTGGTTTTGATGGAGTTCATTCGAATTAATTTTTAAACCGATAAGTATAAAAAAAAATAGGATTGCAATTTTGATATTACTTAAAGCACTAAGTTAAGAGGAACCTTGTACTACATAATATTGGACTTTTTTCACCGAATATAATAATTGTTTTTATAACTACTTAAATTAAAAAAAAAAAAAACAATTTTAATATCTATAAATAACACAGAGTCAAAATATTTTGTCATGTAAGTGACAATGTAAATAACGTCATATCTAGCAATTGCTAATATAATTATTCTGTGAAAATCTCAGTGGACATAATTATTGAACTAAATAGGTAGGTACAAAAATAAATTTAATTGAAATGTTTGAAAAATAATTTTGATTAAAAAACAGCTGGGGTTTTACTTTATGTTTATTCATCCTGAATACTTTTAAAAGTTCTGAGATGTTATTTGATTTACGTCAACAAAAAACCAATTTGATCCAATTTTCTATTATAGAAACTACCCTCAAACTTGAAGATCGAGGCATTTTGTAGTAGAATAGAAATAATTGAAGGATGATAGATAGAAGGTCCACAATCAACGTTCGTTTTAACTTTGTTATTTGATTTGTGAATATTTTTTTATAATTTAATAAAACAACTGTACGATTTATTGTCTTTAAAACTTTTTTTATTTAACTGTTTTGCGGACTCAATAAAATCTTAAATGTAACATATTCGTAGCAAGTTCATTATCATTGAAAACTTATCAACAACTCTTTTGAGGCTATAATAGTTTTGGTTTGGTGGTTCTATTCCCCATTCAGCTAATTTACTTGAACCCAGTTTCGTGGTGATTAAGAGTACATATAAACTTTTCCCATGACTCTCAAATACGATCCTGAAATATGATATTCAAGTGAAGAATAACTGAATGTGTTGATTTACGTTATTTAATTGAAGTCACTCCACTCAGAAATAATTACAAAAGTACAACTGGTATTATAGTTTTAATTTAAAAAGTATCCTGTTTTTGTATAATTTGGATGACAATTATTCTGAAAATACATTATTTTATCTAATATAGTATGAGTACCATATAATATAATGCTATACATTATTATGTAAGTTCATATGACAATAATTAATGACCGTATATACATGCAATTTTGAATGGATGTATATAGGTAATATTAGTATTTTCTAAACATGATAAAATGTTAAAAAAAATGTTGACTTGTTTTAAGTGGCTTAAGGACATTTTCAGTTACCAATATTTTTCTATAAACGCCAATTTAATTTTATTCGTAGGGTCAAAAAGCTTAAGAATTTAATACAAGGCAAATTATAATTAAAAATTAAAACATATTTTGACACAATTATTTTTATAAGCATATAAAGTTCAAATTTTGACAAAATTGGTCAAATTAAAAAAAAATTATTTTGTAGTTAAACATTTATAAAATGTTTAACTTGTATAGCTAAGGATTGATAATATAAAACAAGGTTCCACGTAAATTGGTAAATAATTTACTTAAGCTGCAATAATATCATAAAATTCCTTTTAATATACCATAGGCAGTGTTGAGCCGAGATAAATATAATTTTATCTAGATAAAGATAAAGATATATTATGATAATGTTATCTAGATAAAGATAAAGATGAAATTTTTTTTTTATCTAGATAAATTATTAGATAATTTTTTTTATATTGGATTATGGCACTCTCCGTAAGCTCGTAGAAATATAGAATAACTTAATAGTATGTTATCTAAATGTCGATAGTTATTAGTATAATATACGAACTACTTAATAAATTACTTAATTGTCTACCTATAAAATATAATAAATAAAATCCGTTAAGTGAATTAAATTATCTGGATAAATTCATCTAGATAGCGATGATTTTCATCTTAAATAACTGTGTAAAATAATATTCTCTATTTATCTAGATAAGATAAAAGATAAAAGAAAATTTATCTGGATAAACTCAACACTGATCACAGGCTGACTAACCGTTCTCTCTCAGATTCGTTTTTCTTATACAATGATATTATATTATTGAATTCAAGTTTAATACCATCCATTATAGTGACCAGGGCCGGCGAAAGCTATGGGCCAGCTCGGAAGGTGGGCCAAACTTAAAATTATTTTTATTTAATTAATATGCAATAACAATCTATACAATTTGAAATATTCATCATCTAATTTCGTTTTAATTGAAGATACATATATGTACATAAAAAGTAAAGCCAACGGGTAATCAATATTCATATATTATTATTTTGTTTAGTAAATTTGTATTTTGTACATAACATTTTGGTTTCTTATTTACAATAAATTCCGTTCTCTAGTCGCCTTAAGGGGACGATACACCCGCATGTGTTGTCTCCATCTTCCAAATTTACAATATAGAAAAAATTGTTTTGCGCGGGAAAGAACCGAAAAGGCTATAGTCATAACTAAGAAATAATATTTTCACCTCATAAAAAGGAGAACTTTATCTCTGCAACGTTGTTTTTATTTTTTTATATCATTTATATAAAAAAGTTTTTCAAGTTAGAAAAACACAAACACTAATGGTTTTTTAAACAGTAAGAACTTTTGTCATATAAGTGATATCAAAAAATAAAAACAACGTTGCACAGCCAAAGTTCTCCTTTTTATGTGGTGAAAATTTCGTTTCTTAGTTATGAGTCATATTCCACGTTTCTGCAATTTTTTACAATTTTGTGTGTTTAAATTAACAAAATATTTAACTTAGCTACATTTATTGTATTACATATCGCTATTATGAGTTTATGAGTTTATGAAATACCGAGTTTTCGTTGTAAGTAGATAATCTGTAGTTGCAAATCATTTTTGGAAAAGCATACAGGCAATACTATTCCGGACGAAAGTACTTTGAGACAAAATTACATACCTACCAAATATTTATAAAAGTGTAATGGACCAATTAGTGATATCGTAAAAAATTTGTTAATTTATATATAACGCCTACCTTATTAAATTGTTTTCAGTGGCGCTGAATGAAATCGAAACTACCAGTTCAAATAATTATATTCACCACCCACCCCTCCAATTTACCACCTCTAAAATTTACCTCAAAAACATTTTTTTTTTAGATATAATCTATAAATAAATGTACCATTTAAAATAGAAAAAAAAATTATCAAAAAATATATAAAAGAACTAATTTGATCTTTTTTAAATGATCATTTTTTATTTTTTAATAATGTTCAAATGGATTTCTTAAAACTGTTTTGAGCAGTTGTTTGCACATTAATCAAAATTACATAATTATTTTTTTTTGTTTTCCTTAAATATTGTACAAAACTTATATACCAAGTATAAATGTATATAAAATATATTCATAAAAAAAATAAAAACCATTTAATACAGATTTCATAATAATTTAGAAGATAGGACTGATGATAGACTTGCAAACTTATCAAGACATCAGAGTTTTTTATTGGAAGATTTTCACATGATATCAACATTAAGTTTTCAAGTCTGCCTTGTGCGATTGTGCTACGTAGTCGATTTTTTATAATTTTCAGTTTTGAAAATGTGCGTTCAGGTGAGGCTCTTGTAACAGGCAATGTGGTTGCAATATGAAGTGCGGTATAAAAAGTCGGAAAAACTTCTTTTAATCCAGATGTATGACATAATTTTAATAAATCAAGTAAACTAACTAAATTTGTCTTTTCATTATTGTAGTCCATTTTGTCATTAGAATCAGAATCATTGCTTTGTGTATTTTCACTACCATCAGACATCTCACAAACTTTTTTAGTACAACCATGTAAATTTTTGGGTAAGCTAATGACATTAGAAAATTCAGAAAAATAATAAAATTGGAAAATTGAATACACTCTTTGATCATCGTGTTGTACAAACTTCGAGTATATTTTACAAAATGTGTTAAACGCATCAATTGGCAAAGATTTGTTTGAAACTTTTACTTCATTTAATCGTTTTGTAGAAAAAAGAGAAATATCTTTTAGTAAATCTTGAGATTTAGAAGTAAATCTATCATTTATACTTTATAGCAGTAATTATTGTGTCTAAAGAAACAAAGTATGTTTTGATTTTAAATTCATAAAGAGGATCAGTAATAGGATGATCCTCAACTTCTTCTTTGGATAATCTTTTTTTCTTTCTTAAACGATGAACAGGTAAAGGTGAGAACTCAAAATCTGATTTTTCCATGTAATTTTTACTTTTTTTACAAAGTTCTGTGTATCCATTGTCTGTTCGCATGCTTTTTATTCTATCAGTTACTATGTGTAAACTTTTCATAGCACCTAATAAATCAATATTAATTGATTGTAGTATTCTGGTTAATGGATCCAAAATATAGAAAATATCAATATATAATAATGCGGTAAAAATAAATCGTTCAGTAAGAAAATATTCCATTAAACCTGTTGCTTTTGCTCCACTTTTAAAATCTGCACATCCCTCTTCTTGCTGAATTTTTTCTATCGTGTCAATCATAGCATTAAATGTTAGAATTACTGTGTTTAATGCCGATGAACGTGAAAACCAACGTGTTGTCTCAACACGTTTTAGTCTATGAATTCGTTGCATTGGATAATGTTTTTTCTGTGCATTATCAAACCAAAAAACTCTTTTTTTGCTACTTGAAATCAATGCTTATATGGATTCTAAATTGCCAAATAAGTCTACTGCATTTTAGAACTACAAGATCCTTATATAAAATTAATATATTCATAATAATTCAGGATCTTAAAATAAACGTGATCTGTTTGCACAGTTGTATTAAGTAACTTCTTGTTTACGATATTGATTACA
>NC_042493.1:113156084-113167780 GCF_005508785.2 Acyrthosiphon pisum
TGCAGTGATTTTAACAGTGATAACAACATGTTCATGATAAGGAATGAAATAAATTTAAAACTTATAATTTTCATCCATAGAATATTGCGAAATGAGCAATATCGGTCTTGCCCCAGTATCGGTTTTACCCCGTGTTCCCCTATTTCAATAAAACATAATAATTATTTTATGAACACCAAAATCTGCATTACGTTCATTCATAATTATTACAAATTTTTACGTAGTTGTTGGTGCAGTTATACAATTTTAATAGGTATGCAATTTTTGTGTGTTTTCAATGCAATTAAATCCGGTCTTTAACTATAATATAGAGTATGTGATGATTTCTATCGCACAATAATTCGTGTGGTCTATTGACTATTTATAATGATATTATATTTTAATTATTATTATAAACGTTGGGGGGTGTTAAGGGCGCCAATATTTCTAGCACCGGCCATGATATAGTGACCCACTTGTAACTTGTAACTAACTTGTACAGCAGAGCGACACCAACTTGCCCACCTTTTTTACTATTTAATTTACAATTGTGAAAATAAGAACGAGGCCCCTTATTCTGTATTCATTTGAAATATGCTTTGTATCAATCCGCATAATTTAAACAATCGCTATAATAACGATTAACTATGCCGATTATGAATAATGACTTATGAGTTATGTTAATGACTTGAAGTTTTGTTTTACTTTTATCATAAAGCTATAAATTATTAGTTTTTGAAATAAATGTCACTCTAATGAAATGTTTAATTAATTTTTTTTTATGATTATTATTCACTTATCGATTATTATTATAATTTTTTGTAGAGAATATGAGTACGTATATTTTTTATTTTAATCTGTTAGAGATTTCAAGATAATAATATTAGGCATAATATTCATTAGTTCGTCCATTAGCTTGAATATCCATTTGTAGATAAATTAGATATTGAAGATTAGAAACATTAGAGTACATGTCGTTTATTAAGTCTTAAATTATGAGATATTGTTTTAAAAATATCATGTTCAAAATGAATATTTTCATAACAGAATAGAACCTTAGGTGGGTTCTAACGGTTCTGTACATTATAAATTAAATACCTTTCAAATGTGAAGCACACTAACCTAATACATAGTATGATTCGAGCAGTCAATATTAATAACATTAGAATTCATAATTTTCGGAAGAAAAATTATGAATATTATTTTGTATTTAATATTCTAATTGTATTATAATTTATATTTTTGTAGTGACCTTTGGTAAGTATATTTTTGTTTATTGTCATATTTTTACTTTCCCTTCTCGTGGAATGACCAGATGACAAATTAAATATTGTTGGTAACTTATATTCTGTATTGAAGGGATGTGTATTCAAAAGTTTTTATTGAATAGTTGAATGTATTGCATATAACACTGCTAACGAATGACGTATGACGTTTGCAGCTTCACATTTTTTCCTAGTACCTAATATTGATAACGTATAACTTATGTGAATGTTTTTCTAAAGAAAACACATTTTTATAATTCCATATAACTAGTTGTTATAGTTTCCTTTAGTATAACGTAGTAGTAAGTGGGACAATGTCATTGAAATGCAATTTTTATGAAAAAAATATTTCATAGAAATTGAAATGCAAAAATAATAAAAAAAAATTATACATATACCTTGAAACGCAAAAATAATAAAAATATTTTTCAAAAAATTGAAACGCAACAATAATTAAAATATTTTTTACAAAACTTATGATATTAATAATTAAAATTGAAATGCAATATAGTCTGGCCGAGAACGAACAATAATTAGTTCGTGCGCTCGGTACTGAAATACTTCGTACGAAATAACACTCACGTACCGACCGATATGTATAGCGTATATATGTGTAAGCAACTCAATATTAGTGGACGGGATTGCCGAGCAAATACTCTGAGTGCTAGTTAGTATGTGGTGATTACTGATTAGGTGTGTATGTGTATATGCATATATGTGTGTGTGTTTAAATATTAAAATAATATCAACACAAATTTAAAGATATTAATATGATATAATAATATGTTTTAAAATAGTTCACAATAAATAAAATTATAGCCAATAGGCAAAAACAATAAAATAATATTTTATAACAAACTATTTGAGCAGCTAAGAATTATATAACTATGACCAAATATTATGATAATAACTAGCTATTTGAGCTGTAATATAATAATAAATATATAAAATAAAACTCACAATTATGACGGAGCACCGCTGGCCAGCTGCTACCTAACCTTCTATACCTAATAGCAATATAATAAAATAAATAATACACACAATATAACCATAAGTTACAACAAATAATAATAATTGGCGATTTGCGCCTGTGCATTAACAATATAATATAAATTGGTGATTCACAGCCTTTACAAATAATAAAAATATGGCGATTCACGCGTGACAATAATAGAACGGTTCAATAATTATAATATTATTATGTGAGGCGATTCGCGCCTTGCATAAGAATAATACAAAATGGGCGATTGGCGCCTGAACTTAAAAAAACAATATAATAATATAAAACCGGCGACCGGCACACTCAATAATAAATTTTGCGTCTTGATGACGGCGGTGCGTGGACTGACTTGATTGCGGCGGCCGTGTCTCATAAAAATTACGCAGCAGCATGCGATAACGCGGTTCGTAATCACATATTTTATTATATAATTCGCAGCTGACAATTATACAAGAATAAAAACAATAATAATATACCTAATACAAATAAAGACAAATAGTATATTGTGTGCGTGTGAGTGTGAGTGTGGTGCCGGTGGTGTATGTATGGTAATACGGCGGCGACAAATATATTGTTTGTTGTAAGACATATTGATTCAATTTTTAATATAATTGTTTAAAAATGTACGATATTTAACACGTCCCCGAATGAGGTGAGTGTCATTAAAATCCAAAAATCTTTGAAAACAATTTTACACTATGATACTTGAGGGGGACTTATAAAGAATTAAAATCAAAAATGTTTAATGTAAAAATGAACATTCTAACATTTTCCACATAGGAGTTATACTTAAATGAAAAATATGAAGCGGGGGTTGACTTTTATTATGTAGTGTAGATAAGCATATAAAATATATCTGTGTTGTTCTGACTTGATAATATCAAATATTAAATGAAATATACAACCGCGTTATTAATAATAATTTAAATCGAAAAAAAAAAATGCAAAATCTGCAAAATATCTGTGTTTACAGACATCCAAAACGGTGGCCATTATTTTTTTTTTTTTTTAACTGGATGTCTGTAATAGGGATCAAAATTTACGAAAAAAAAGGTTTTCCGAAAAAAACACGGGTTTTTTCCCGTTTTTTTCGGAAAAATTGGGAAAATTTGGTTTCATTTAAAATTTCTGGAAAAAGTGGTTTTGACGAAAAATTGAAAAATTGCATAAAAAAATGGATTTTTTTTCTAAAGAACCAAAAAAGTAATGTTAAGTGGAAACAGTCTAATAAATAATGATAGTTGACGATCATATTGACATGGAATCTAGAGCTTTATGTACATAATCAATTTTGTATTTTGCATTACATTTTGCATTACAAGCATAAAGCTTCTCTGAAACGAATTTTATATTCAGCTTCATGTATTTAAATTTTTTTTTGGATTTGTTTATTCAATTAAATTACATCTATCAAATCATATAAGTCTGATGATTTTTCTAATGGTCTATTAAAATTATTTTCTTTAATGAAGATATCTTCTTGAAATTTGCAAAGGTTGTTGTTTTTTTGTTATTTTGTTTATTAAAGATTAAGCTCAGGCATTTTTAAATCGTGAATTGTATGACTTCTCCTAATTCTTGATATAAGATCATTTTTTTTTAAGGGTACTATATCCCTTAAGTTTAGCCTCTTTTGCTCTTGACTTAAGCTCAGAGACTTTTATATTATCTAATATGCTTATTGAATTTATATTTTCCATTTTTATTCTTTATATCTATTATAATTTTGATTTTTTTAATTAAGTTATTCAATTTCTTTTTAAAACATTTTGCAATTTAATATGTTATTTTAATGACGCTTACCCCAATCGGGGTCGCGTTAAATATCGTACATTTTTTTAATAGAACAATTCTAGGTATTAAAAATTTTTTTTTTTTTTTTTTTTTTTTTTTCTATATTTGTTCATTGTAACGACCTCAAGGTCTTTGACAATGCTTATCACAAGTGGGTAGTAGGGAGATCATGTGATCTATTTATCTATGTATATATCACTATATGCATGATACTACCCCCCTTCTCCAAGAGGAGACATGTGCGGTCTTCACTTCCAGTGGAGTGGGACCTAGTTGGAAACCGGATGACGCAATCGGACGACAGCACGGGAAAATGGTGACTGCGTAGAATCACACACATTTTTTTTTGCACTTTGCTATGAATCGAACCGATGACTGTGTGAGTCGTAAGTCAACTGTGTGACCACTGCGCCACTCCGGCCCCCAATATTAAAAATTAAATAAATATGTCTAACTATACAAACACTATATTGTATTTCAATTTTAATTATTAATATTATAAGTATTATGAAAAAGTATTTTGAGGAATATTGCAATTATTAATATCATAAATTTTATAAAAAATATTTTAATTATTATTGCGTTTCAATTTTTTGAAGAATATTTTTATATTTTTGCGTTTCAAGGTATATGCAAATTTTTTTTATTATTTTTGCATTTCAATTTCTATGTAATATTTTTTTCATAAAAATTGCATTTCAATAACATTATCCTAAAGTGCCCCAATTACTACTTAACGTTATCTTTCTATCTTGTATTAATAATGGTGTCTATACTATTCGTTCATGTCCACAAACATCTTACATTTCAGTTGTACATGTCCACATATCGTTTTGACTTTTTCAGGAATGACGTTTTCATTTACTTATTTTATTTACTATAGGTACCATAATTAGTATAATGATTTAAATATTAAAGTTTAGAGTAACATTTTTAAAGCCTTATAATTTTTTTTACCCACAAAATATAAATTAATGGTTATTCGTAGTGTAATCCATTGTACACTATTCTAACCAATTAAACATTATCATTTGCAGTGGACAAAACACGCAGTATGTATTATTAAATAATTTTTAATATTTAATAGGTACCTGGTGCATTATAATATTATATTGCTTGGAATCGGACTTTTAGATTCTGAGCGGAGGGAGGAAGCTATTTTGTTTACAATGGTGTTTATTTTTTATTTTTATTTTTATTTTTATATCCTGTATACAAAATTTCTTCCAGAATGAGTGTTTCGATTTCAACATATAGTACCTTATTATTTAGCAAATTGGATCAAGATGGTACTTCAAAGAGGTCATTTTTCGATTTTCGCAATAGTTATTTAATGCCACGGGAAAAACCACCGGAAAATTACAAAAAAACGTTTAAAATGGGATTTTAATTTCTAACGCTTTATTTGTAACCATAGATACGAATAAAAAGTTATAATATTTTAATATTAATTCAACTTACATGATAAAATAAATAATAACAAAATATAAAATATCCAGACTGACAAACCATCTCCGCTCAGAATCGTTTTTCTTATACAATGATATTATATCATTGAATTCAAGTCTAATACAACCATTATACAATGACCCACTTGTAATCTACTGTACAGCAGAGAGACATCCACTTACCTGCTTTTAAATATTTGAGGTTTTGATGGAGTTTTTTGAATTAATTTTTAAACGGATAACTGATAAGTATAAAAAAAAATCAGGACTGAAATTTTGATATTAATTAAAGCACTAAGTTAAAAGGAACCTTGTAGTATATAATATTGAAATTTTTTTTTACCAAATATAATTGTTTTTCAAACCTACTTAAATTTTAAAAAAAATTTCAAAATCTAATAATAACACAAAAAGAGCCAAAATATTTTGTCATGTAATTGATAATGTAAGTTACACCGTATCTAGCAATTGCTCATATTAATTAATTTATTTTATTGATTTGCGCCGTGATAGGTATTATTTTAAGTATAATAATGTAATATTCTCGTAGGTTGGAGCGGTCAGAGTGATATTCTGATAGCCGTTGACTACGAGTATATTATGATTTTGCAGGAAGCAAGACCACTTTTGTTGATGATGAAGATGTTGACAGGGTAGTTTATAAATAAAAGTAGACAGATGAAAAGATACTTTGTAGTTTATTGAAATGTTCTTCAGTAATTTGTCTAAGTCCAAATGACAAGTTCTTACACACAGTGACGTGAAGGTGCTTGTTGTACTCTGGAGTAGACACGTCTGAATACAGGCTGTTTCAGGCTCCCTTTTATATTCGGGTCCCTGTTCTCCCTGCCTATCGATACGCTATCTTGTCCTTAACGGATGTGGTCTGTGTGACCATCGACTCAACCCACGCACTTGCAACATTCCTAATCTATTCTGTGTATTTGCCATAATGTACTGCTAGTTAATTTATTATCTACAAATTCAATTATACTAAATCATTCTACTTTTTTATATCTAATATTTGCCATATATCGATATTGCAAAATATCACTTCCGTCTATTCTACACGATTTGTAAAGTCGTGCTAATCTGTTGCGGTATTATTATTTAAATATCGTTCCCAAATAATTGATTAATTGTAAATTTGTTTATCCTTTTGTTTTGGTTACTATACTCCCCATGGCTATTTAATAATTTATGTTTTGTACAATAGAAAGGTGAACTAGATCGTTTGACGTACAATGCCGAATATGTACCTAATTGAAATTATTTTAAATGTTGCGTAGTAACTCGCTTACTACAATAATTTGTTGGTAAAACTAAAAATAACAAAAACATTTGAATAACCTAGTAACAATGACAAAATATATAAAAAGATCTAGTAAAAAATGTAATAGACTAGGCTGAGTTAAGGCTGTATAAAATTCTGTGGAGTGGGTGGTTGAATCCATAGGAAGTGCGATGGTACGGTAATTGAAAAAGCGAATGATTTCTAGTAGAATGAGACGGGACATGGGACGAGATAGAAGAGAGCCATTCAGGAAAATCTAGAGATCCCTCAAGAAGTGAAAAGATGAAATGATGGTCAGCCCCTTCGCAGCGAGAGGCTACAGAAGGGATTCGATGATTAGAGGAAATGAGTGAATAATCATGCATGGGATATTTAATTTTTAATTTGAAGGTAAAATCTACTTTTTACTGGTCTCAGTTCATCGCGTGCCAGGTATGCGTGCCAATTCCCTACTCCATATTCTAAAATGGAAATAACCATGGAGAAATACAGTATACGGAGACAAGAGCTAGATGTGAAGTTGGCGGTATTACGTTTAAGAAATTCTAATAATTTGAGTGCTCTACCGATTACAATATTGATACGGTGGTCAAAAGAGAGCGTGGGCGTAAGATAGATACCTCGGTCTTTAATACGTTTAATAATGTGGCATTTATCGATGTTAAGTGTAAAATTAATACGTCTTAACCAATGTGAAAATGAATCAAAGTCGGATTGTAAGAATCGACAGTCAGAGGGAAAGTCTATTTTTTGGTATAGTTTAATGTCATCGGCAAATAAGAGAACCTTAACAAAGGATAAACAATCATTGAGAGAGTGCATAAATAAAATGAAAAGAGGGGACTAAGATCTACTTAAGAACCAGTTTCCAGATTATCTAAAATATAAGAGTTAAATATTAAGCTACGAGTGATGGTGGAATTTCCTGGTCTGAAGCCGTGTTGATTATTGGGGATAATTTAGTTGAGACTTCTATTAATGGAAAAATAAATAAAAAATATTCAGTGAAAATTTCAAGTCTCAGTGGACATTTATTATTGAACTAAGTAGGTTGGTACAAAAATAAATTTAATTGAAATGTGTGAAAACGGGTTTTGATTAAAAATGAGGGGTTTTCCTTTTATTTCTTTTCATTCTGAGATATTACTTGATTTACGTCATCAAATAACCAACTCGATCCAATTTTCTATTATAGAAACTACCCTTAAACTTGAAGATCGAGGCATTTCGAAAAGAATAGAAGTAATGGACGGATGATAGAAAGAAGGTTCACTATCAACGTTCATTATAACTTTGTTACCTTGGTGATTTGATCCGTGAATACCTATTTTTTTATAATTTAATTAAAAATTGTAAGATTTATTGTATTTAAAAATTTTTTTATTTTACATTTTAAATTTGTATTTAACTGTTTTGCAGTTTCAATAGCTTCTTGAATGTAATATAATTTATAGCAAGTTAATTATCATTGAGTACTTATCAACAACTACGTTGCCACTACACCTACTAGTATTGGTGCTGCCATTTCCCATTCAGCTTATTTACTTGAGCCCTGTATCGTGGTTATTACATGTTACGTCAACATTTCCCCTGACTTTGAAATATTATGTTCAAGTGAGGAATAATTGAACCTGTTGATTTACGTTATTTGATTGAAGTCATTCCACTCAGAATCTAAAATAATACAATTACGAAAGTACAACTGGTATTATAGTTTTAATTTAAAAAGCATCCTGTTTTTGTCTAATTTGGATGACAACTATTGTGAAAATACATTATTTTATATAATATAGTATGAGTATAATGCTAGACATTATTACGTAAGTCCGTATAACAATTAATGACCGAATATGCATGACATTTTGACCGACTATATATTAGTATTTTCTAAACATGATAAAATGTTAAAAATATTTTGACTTGTTTTAAGTGGTTAAGGACTTTTTCAGTTACCAATATTTTTCTATAAATGTAAATTTAATTTTATACGTAGGGTCAAAAAGCTTGAAAATTTAATACAAGAAGAATAATATATTGTTATAATGATAATGAAAAAGTATTAAAAATACATTGTCACAATTTTTTTTTTATAAGCATTCAAAGTATAGCTTGTATAGCTAAAGATTGACAATTTAAAACAAGATTCCACGTAAATTTGTAAATAGTATACTTTAGTCACAATAATTTCATCAAATTCCTTTTAATATATCATAGGCTGATTTCGCTCAGAAACATTTCTTATACAATGATATTATATCATTGACTTCAAATTTAACACAATCCATTATAGTGATCTACTTGATTAATTTTTAAAATAAATGTCCCTCTATGGAAATGTTTAATTAAGTTTTATATAATGGTTATTATTATAATTTTTTGTAGAGAATATGGGTACGTATATTTTTATTTTTTATTTTATTCTGTTTAAGATTTAAAGATAATAATATTACGTACCTATAATATTAATTATTTATTCCATTAGCATGAATGTCCATTTGTAGATAAATTAGACATTGAAGATCAGAAACATTAGAATACATGTCGTTTGTTAAGTCTTAATTTATGAGATACTGTTTTAATAATATCACGTTCAAAATTAATATTTCCAAAAAAGAATAGAACCTTAGGTGGGTTCTGACGGTTCTGTAAATTATAAATTAAATACCTTCCAAATGTGAAGCACACGAAATAAGAAGAATATATTTGTTTAAATGTTTATTCTTAATTAATATGATCCTATATTACCTATATTACCTAATACATAATATGATACGGTCAGTCTTTATTGATAACATTGGAATTCATAATTTTTCATTTTGGAAGAGAAATTATGAATATCAATTTGTATTTAATATTATAATTGTATTATAATATGTATTTTTTGTAGCGACCTTTAGTAAGTATATTTTATGTTTATTGTCATATTTGTACTTTTCCCTCTCTTAGAATGGCCAGATGACATATAAAATATTTTTGGTAACTTATATCCTGTATTGAAGGGATGTGTATTCAAAAATTGTTATTTAATAGTTGAATGTGTTGTATATAACACTGCTAAGAAATGACGTAAGACGTTTGCAGCTTTACATTTTTACCTTATACCTAATATTACAAACGTATAGCTTATGGGAATGTTTTTCTAAAGAAAACACATTTTCATAATTCCTTATAACTATTTTTTATAGGTTCCTTCAAAATAATGTTATCTTTCTATCTTGTATTAATAATGTGGACTATACTATTTGTTCTTGTTCACAAGCACTTTAAATTTCAGTTGTACATGTCCACATATCGTTTTGACATTTTCAGAAATTATATTTTCATTTATTTGTTTGATTTAATATATGTACCATATTTAGAATAATAAATTAATTAGTAAAGATTAGAGTAACATTTCATAAAAGTCTGATAATTTTTTTTACCTACAAAATCTAAATTAATCTTTAATCATAGTGTATTCCATTGTACATTATTCTAACCAATTAAACATTATCATTTGCAGTGAGAAATATAACCGGTATGTATTATCAAATAATTTTTAATATTTAATAGGTACATAATAATATTATATTGCTTGGAATCGGACTTTTAAATGTTTGTGGTTTAAACGGAGTTCATTCGAATTAATTTTTAAACGGATAGGTATACATAAAATTAGGACTGCAATTTTAATATTAAATAAAGCACTAAGTTATGAGGAACCTTATTGTACTACATAATATTGCATTTTTTTCACCGAATATAATTGTTTTTATACCTAACTACATACATTGAAAAAAAGAAATGAGAATATCCAATAATAACACATAAAGAGCTTAAATATTTTGTCATGTAAGAGATAATGTAAATTACGCCATATCTAGAATTTGCTAATATAAACATTTGGTGAAAATTTCACGTCACAGTGGACATTTAATATTGAACTTAATTGCTAGGTACAAAAATAAATTTAATTGAAATGGTTTTGATTAAAAATCAGGGATTTTATTTTTTTTCATCCTGAATATTTTGAAAAGTTCTGAGAATTTAATTGACTTACGTCATCAAAAATCCAACTTGATCCAATTTTCTACTATAGAAACTGCATTTAAACTTGAAGATTGAGGCATTGTGTAGTGGAATAGAAATAATAGACGGATAATTTATTTGATTTAGCAGGTTAATTATCATTGATAACTTAACAACTACTTTTTTGGCGCTATACTAGTTTTGGTGCTTCCATTCCCCACACCATTATTTTACTTGAACCCAGATTCGTAGTGATTACATGTATCGTCAAGTTTTCCCTGACTTTGAAATGTGATCCTGAAATATGATGTTCAAGTTAGGAATTACTGAATCGGTTGAATTAGGTTATTTGATTGAATACTCACTGGAAATAGTTTCGATGTCAAACATAGATATTGCTTGAGATTGTGAAAGATATATTATCGATGCTTCTTTTTGTCAGTGTTGCCCACGTAGTACCATGGATTTCACGGTCATCTCTAATGATTTTATAATGTTTAGAACTATTCCTTTTGAACAGGTGATGGCAAGTCATTAAAATAAATGAGTGCCATAAACATACTTTTTAATGCGGTCCAAACCTAGTAATCCCAAAAATAACGATTTATTATCTGATAGGTTAAGCTGTTTCCGCCATCGTTAGACGTCAGTGTAGCTTTCACTTTTACGTAGGTAAACTAATATTATTCGATTTATTATTATTTTTCACATTCGACTAGAGCTTGAAAATATAAATCTTCCAAATCGTTGCTGTATTTGTAGTGTTCTTTATTTCATTATTAGGTGTTTCTTCTTCGATCTCTAATTGTATTTTCTTATACTCCTCGCGACATGCCTCTTAAAATTTTTTATTCAGCATAAAAACGCTAAGATATCAATGTCTCTCTCGGTAAAGTTTATAGTTCTAG
>NC_042493.1:113168977-113170380 GCF_005508785.2 Acyrthosiphon pisum
TTCTCTTTCCTTTAAAAAAAAAAAAAAAAAAATATAAAGTATTTTTGTATACGTAGTGCTTAATTACTATGTTGGTATTTTTTTTTTTTTTTTTACATATGAGTATTTATTTTATATGATAACTGATATACTTATTAATTAATTTTTGCAATTATTGCACTAAACATAATCACTTGGAGAATATCACTGAGGTGGTTTTCTAGATCTAATTGGTCTGGGTGTTTTATTTACTATTACGGGATCGGCCGGATCGGGATTTTGATTTTCACCTACTGTTTCAGTATTTTTAGAATTTTCATTTGTTTGTCTAGCTGGTGTAGGTGAAATAGAATTATTTGAAGGTGTTGACGATTTATCAATGAGTAGTTGATCATTATGTCTTTTCCAAATAGTCCCGTCATTAAGTTCTACGTCATGCGTGTTGTAACTAATGCATTTGATAATTTTACCCTTTTGCCATTTATTGTTGGTGTTCCTATAATCTCTAGCTAATACATTATCGCCTATGTTAAAAGATACTGCCCTATTACCGCCATTGTTTATTTGCGATATTTGTCGCTCAATAACTACTTCGCTTGTATTCGGCATTAACGCGTCAAATTGTAAACGTGTTGATCGACCTAACATTAGCTGAGCTGGCGTTTCTCGTGTTGTTGAATGAGGTGTATTGCGATACATCAACAGAAATTTATTTAATTGGGATTGTGCAGTCGAGGATTTTTTAAAGAAATTTTTTACTGTTTTGACTGCCGATTCAGCACAGCCGTTCGATTCTGGGTGAAATGGTGCACCTGTCATATGCTTAATGCCTAGATTTTTGCAATATGCTTGAAATTCAAAACCTGTGAAACATTTTGCGCCGTCTGATGAAATTGTTTTTGGAATGCCAAAACGTGCTATGGTTTCTGAAAATTTTTGATTGACAATTTCTGCTGTCATGGAATTTACTTGAAATACTTCTAACCATTTTGTGGTTGCGTCGACTATGACAAAAAAATATTTATTTTTAAATGGTCCGAGAAAATCGCAATGCACTCTAGTCCACGATTTTTCTGGCCACTTCCAAGGAGATATAATAGATTTTGGTGGATTCTGCCTAACGTTAAGACAATTGTCGCAATCTTGCGTAATATTTTCGATTTCTTTATCCATTCCTGGCCACCAAAAATATGATCTCGCTAAACTTTTCATACTAGAAGAACCCATGTGGTATGAATGAAGTTCGCTTAGTATATTATTTCGGAATTTGGCTGGTATAATAACACGGTAACCCCATAATAAGCATCCTTGTTCCATTGAGATTTGAGTTTTTCGTGAATTATAAGATTTAAGTTCTAATTTGTTAGAAAAATCACTGTTCCATTCTCCTGTTCTAACTGCGTTTAATACCTTGGCGAGAATTG
>NC_042493.1:113170644-113175546 GCF_005508785.2 Acyrthosiphon pisum
TTTAAAATATTTGCAGCGTTTGGAATAAATTTTATGTAATACGTAGTTAGACCTAAAAATGATTTTAGCAATGTTTTTATTTTCTGGGATAGTGGCGTTACTTATAACATCTGTGTGTTTCGTTAATGTGTGTAAACGATTTTCATCTAGCCGGTGACCCAAATATTCAATTAATTTTTGTAAAAATTTACACTTTTTATATTTTACTCTTAAACCTGCATTCAACAAAACATTTAATAATGTGCTTAAGCGAGCATTGTGCTCTGTGATAGTAGAACCTGCAACGATGATATCATCTTGGAATATACCTATGCCCTCAAGACCTGCTGTAGAAATTTCCATAGCTTTTTGGAACTCCCCCGCTGATGATTTTATTCCGAACGGGTTACGGGTATAGCTAAATAAACCTTTATGTGTGTTAATAGTGGTATATTTGCGATCAGATTCTTTAATGACCATTTGCTGGTATGCATCTTTTAGATCTATTTTCGAAAAATATTTTGAACCACTAATATTTGCATACAAATGTTCTATTTTTGGAAGCAGATATTCGGTCCCTTCTAATACCGGATTTATTGTTATATTAAAATCACCACAAAATTCTAACTGTACCGTCCGGCAACAATTATAATACTCATATTATAAAAAAATATAAGTAGTTACATTAATTTTTTAGGATTTTTGAAGAAAAAAAAAATTAAATCATATATTTTATATAATATTAGATTAATTTTATACGAGTACTTAATTTAACATTATAATACTCATATTATAATAAATATAAGTAGTTACATTAATTTTTTAGGATTTTTGGAGAAAAAAAAAATTAAATCATATAATTACAAAATTTAAAAAAGTTTTTTTGCTATTTTTAGTTGATACAGTAAAACAATTTTGTAAATAGTCTATAATTAATAACTACAGTTTTTATTTTATTCCAGATGACGAAGGTACGTAATTAATTTTTTTATTTTATTGGTCTCAAAATTATTATATCGCATTACATTTACCTATAGTAAAATAGAAAAAAAAGATAACTCATTAATTATTTAATTAAATATAACATATGGTTTTAAAAACAATTAAGTGATTTATGTACATTACAATATTATTAATATTATATTATATTTTGTTTATTTTGTTATTGTGTTGAAGAATTCTACTATGTTGATTTCGTAGTCTGTGTTTGGACCTATACTTGTTCCAATAATGTGACTTTAGTTTAATTTTTTGAGTTTTATCTTTGTTTTTTTGTTCTGTCTGCATTATATTCATTTTTATTTTGTATGATATAATTGTTTAACGGTCTTAAATATTATAAATTTTTCAATTTTGTAACGATATTTTTTTCTTTTTATATCATATTATAATATAATATTTGAATATCATTATAAATTCTTAATCTACCAACGACATTTTAAGAACTATAATACTTGCTACACAAAAAATACATTTAGGTTTGTTCTAACAAAGTCCTGTTAAGTGTCGTTTAATGCTAACCGGCTAATGACAGATTTTATTACCGGCAGCATTTCACTGGTTAAGACTTACACCTTAGTGTCCGCTAACTTTTAACAATAAAGGAAGAATGTCCATAAATGATACACAAATTATACGAAGTTTGAGTAACAGGGGGAGATTTATTGAATTAGTGGAGAAAGCTCACTGGCGTAAAAC
This sequence comes from Acyrthosiphon pisum, assembly GCF_005508785.2. Taxonomy (NCBI): domain Eukaryota; kingdom Metazoa; phylum Arthropoda; class Insecta; order Hemiptera; family Aphididae; genus Acyrthosiphon; species Acyrthosiphon pisum. The sequence goes on from NC_042493.1 coordinate 113,172,322, forward strand.
TCCAATAATAGAAAATTAACATAGAAAAACACAACAATTTCGCCGGGTCTACGCGCCTACGCAGTGTTGCCCCTCATCGCTTGCCCGTCAGCAAAGCTCACTGCGGGAGGTATTTTTCGGTGTATGACTCCATGGTAGAAGATATGTACATTTTGTTCAAAACAAAAAAAAAAAAACCTTAGCCGGCGTACTGTGGATTACTAACTACTGACGTACATCATAAGACTAAAAGCCAAGTGTGCGATTATATCGTCACGGGAAACCATATGCAGTAAAGTGATGGGAGGATTCGGATAGTGGTCCCAAGTCCGAGCGCACACACCGTGCAGCGGGACCACGGCACCGGGCAAGTCGATCACGACATCGGTGCGGGGTGCCGGTAAGATTGTCGAGGTCACAAAGTTGCGTTACAATAGTTTATCGTTCTAGTTAGTTTACCTTTTAAAATACAACAACGGTGTATTTTCAACGCGTAATCTGTCATGTTTAATATGGACTTGTGATGAGAACAAATTATATACATCAACATAATTAGCTAAATTAAAATCTTAATTTTTGTTTTGGAAAATACGCTACTCAGTTAAGTTTTTTTTAACACTGTACATAATCGGAAATTTAATTTATCTATGAAGATTAAGACTGATAAAATAATGGAAGCACTTACTTCTGTACTTTGTATGTATTGACAATAGTTGTTACTCCGATTGATTTTGGAATACTGCGGGTACCTCCTTGAAACTTATTTTTGAACTGCACACCAATGTTAGACTCATGTTAACTTGAATGCTGATACCATTTTAATTTTCATCACTCTTGTCACTGACCACTGCACCTTGAATGGCCACAGATGAATACATTCATTCCGGAAAAACGGACCATAATATTACATGATAAATGGACTCTAATGAAGTTTTTTTTAAAGACATTTTTTAAGATTTATTTTCTCTCCTGAAGAATTTGATATTTTTAAATAGTGTCTATTGGTTCCAAGCCTACGAAATCCTTTCTACTCGGATCACTTATACGCCCATATGAATGTTATACTATAATATATTTTAGTATAAAGTAAGATATTATTATTATTTATCACTTTGTTATCATAGTATGATGATTTTTTACTATTGATTATTAAATTTAAAATAAGGCGTTAAGAACAATGTTAATATTTGAAAATACTTGGTTTCCTACGACTATGAATTAGTTATATCTAGATACATAAATAATAAGGTTATTAATTTATATATTATAATTTTTTTTACAGCCTACAGTATGAATTATTTAATACATTTTTTATTTTATTGATCTTTAAAATATATTTATGTTTGAAAGTTTCTCAGTAATTTTCCACAAGAAATATTTTTCATTGTTCAAATTGTTTATAATTTTAAAATCAGAAAAATTTTAAAAATTAGTCGTATTAAAAGCTATAAATTATGGAAGAGTGTAAATTTTTCTGAATGTATTATTATTAGACCATCTATACATTGTACAGCTATGATTACATTTTCCAAATTTAGTTTTTCTATTGTTATTCCCATAACTATTGTAACAATTATAAATATAAATATGTAACATGAAACCTATGTATATAATACGAACTCTACTGTATGTACGATTAACTGCTGACCGTTAAGTTAATATTAAAACACACACATAATTATTGCAAGGCCTATGGCCAAGTGCCAACCTATACAATGTTGTTTCAATATTACCAGACTCCGTATATATGATACAGTCACATAGTATAATAGAAATGGTAGTTACCCTGACCACGTTACACTATCTTAGTGCGGTTTGAAACTGTGAATAAATTTTCCTAACATAACCTATTTAAAATTTTTCTTTAGTCTTGTATATTTCTGAAATATGTTTTAATTCTTAATATTTGTTGTCACGCAATTGAGCATAGTGTATATTTTATTTTATTTTTATAAGCCGTGGAGTTATTTTGATAGTCATACGTTACGAAATAGTAAAGAATATACAATAAACAAGTTATTAAAAAAATGAAATTAATATACAAATTAATATCAAATTTAGATTTTTATTATAACACTGGAAAGACTTCAGACATCAGATTCTCAATCGAAGCTCTTAACTGAGCTAAAATCATTAAGACACGGTATATCGCCCTATTTGAGAATCGTTTTAATTACTAAACGATAAAGTTAATGTAAAAATAATTATGATACATTTTAGATTTTTTTTTATTTATACAAAAACTATTTGATTTTAAAGTCTTTACCTGAAAATATTGTAAATTTATTGAGAATTTTTCAAATAAATCTATTTATTTGACACATTAATTATAATATATTAAAACTATTATATTATAATTATTCTTATAAATTATTTTCGTGATTTAATTTCTAGGTCACTTAAGTAAGTTATTTTTTATTTATTTTTTTCTATACTGGCTGATCCCATGCACTTCGTTGTCTATAAATACCAACGCTATATGAATAATATGTTTTTTTTTATAATATACTGGTTACCATAATAACAATTTTAAACCAATAATTATTATTATAATAGCTTCAAAACCCATGGCAACCATTTATAAACAAAAATGTCCATAGGAAATATCAAAATACCTGTTTGAGTACCTCCCGAGGTTGGTCCTCTCCCTTTTTAAATTAGTCTATTTTCTGCCCAGAGATCTAATCTATCTATATATTTAAAAATATCTGATCCCGTGGACTTCGTTGCCCATTAAAATTACCAACTCTATATGAATAATATGTATTAGATATCATCATGGCAACCATTTATATACAAGACGTTCCATCGGAATTTTAAAAATAATATAGAATTGATTACCATGGTAATATGGATACACATACCGACGGAAATCTCAAAATAATATATAAATGATTGCCATGGTAGGTAATATGGACAAGCAGACAGACAGACAGACAGACAGACTGATGTACAGTCATTTTTATATATATAGATTGATTAGATTAATCTTACATGAGTAGGTACATAATTTAAAATTATAATGCTCATATTATCTATATATATAAATAGCCTAACCTAACCATGGAAACCAACCCCAGGAGAAGATATAGAAGGTTTGTCTGTCTGTGTCATTTGGTTGCCATGGGTTTTGATGCTATAATAATAATAATTGTTGGTTGCCATTGGGTTAAAATGATTGCTATTTATTATAATATTGCCAAGTAACAATTATTATTACATTTATTATATCTAAAATACCGAACC
>NC_042493.1:113175646-113175811 GCF_005508785.2 Acyrthosiphon pisum
ATTTGTTCCATAATATTTAATTCATTTGTAACAGATATAATTTCTGCGTAGTTAATTTAAACTAGAAAACCAACATATTGTCCGACTGACCCAAATAAATTACCTGATCTTATTGACATCTATGTAATGAAAGGAATTTCATCAAATTATACAGAAGTTGAAGGA
>NC_042493.1:113175911-113176350 GCF_005508785.2 Acyrthosiphon pisum
GATCATTCGAGGTGCAGAAATGTAGAGACCAGAACAGTATCAGCATTCACGTTAGCATAGAGCGGTGTCTAACATTGGTGTGCTGTTCAAAAGCCAACTCAAGGAGGTACTAACCAGTATTGAAAAATCATTCAGAGGAATAATTATTGTCAATACATATACAGAGGTAAGAGCTTCCTTATAATTGACCAATTAGAAATCCTAAATATTTTCCATTACTGAATAAGTACAGTGTTGCGAAAATTAGGTTTGAGTAGCGTATTTTCCAATAATAAATTAAAATTAGAGTCTAGTGAGTTGCGTTAAGGTATATAATAATATATATTTAGTCTATCGTAAAAATGCCAGATAACGTGGAGCTCATAATCCGTCGTGGTGTTTTAAAGGGCAAACTAGCTAGAACGATAAATTCTACCAAGGTCAACTCAGAGAACATCGA
>NC_042493.1:113176701-113186824 GCF_005508785.2 Acyrthosiphon pisum
GCATATGGAATTGGTTGATACTGAACACGAAAATAACACTAATGAATATTTTCTTCCGCATCATACTGTCGAAAATTTAGACAGTGTAAGCACAAAATTACGCGTGGTATTCAACGGTTCGTGCCGAACATCTAACGGGTTGAGTTTAAACGAAGTGTTATTGAAAGGTTCAACGGTCCAACAAGAATTAGTATGCATTTTAGCAAGATTTCGAACACATAAGTACGCTTTATCTGCCGACATTACTAAAATGTATAGACAGATCTGGGCTAACGCAGAACATACTAATTATCAAAAAATATTTTTGCGTCAAAATCCTAATCAACCACTACTAACTTATAGATTAAAAACTGTCACGACCCCAGCATCTTATTTGGCGACAGGTTGCCTAAATAAGTTGGCAAATGAACAATCTAACAATTACCCCGTGGCCTGCGAAGCAATTGTCACAGACTTTTGTGTCGACGATTACCTAGGAGGTGCATCTACAAAAGAAAAAGCATTACAGTTACGAAATGATTTAATAAAAATAACCTGTCAAGCTGGCTTTGAACTTCGTAAATGGGTATCCAATGATAAGGAACTTCTAAATGATATGCCAAATGAAGATAATACTTAATTGTTAGTTTTAGATTTGAAGAATGACGTAACCAAAATCTTAGGATTAATATGGAATACGCAATGCGACACCTACCAATATAATATTCAAACGGTAGACAATAGTAAAAATAAATTAACCAAACGGATTATTCTGTCGAAAATCGCGTCTATATTTGACCCTCTCGAGTTAATAGTACCAGTAGTCACATTGTATAAATTATTTATGCAAAAAATATGGCAAATGAAATTACAATGGGACAGCATACTTCCAAAAATCTATTACATGAATGGCAAAAATATAAGTCCAATCTTCATGTATCAAATAATTTTAAAATACCACGGTACATTATGGGTTCTGGTAATATACATCGGTTAGAAATACACGGATTTTCGGATACATCAATTGTAGCTTATTGTGCATGTTTCTATTTAAGAACAATAAATGAAGATCAAGTATGCACTGTCCGATTAATATGTGCTAAATCTCGAGTGTCTCCCTTAAAAACTATATCGTTACCTAGATTAGAATTGTGTGGCGCACAATTACTTGCCCGACTTACGAAGAAATTTATAACAAAATTAAATATTCAAGTACATGAAAAATATTTCTGGACTGCCTCAACGGTCACACTCGCGTGGATTAAATCCTTATCAGCAAAATGGAAAACATTTGTTTCCCACCGCGTCGGAGAAATCCAAAGTTTTACTTAGGTCTCTGAATGGTATCACGTTCCAACTAAAGACAATCCCGCAGATATAATATCGCGCGGTTGCACACCAAATGATATAAGCAATAACTTATTATGGTGGGAGGGTCCCATTTGGTTGAAATTAAAAAAGGAAATGTGGCCGAAAGACATTGCACGAAAAATCGACGAGTCTCAAGAAATTTTAGAAGCCAAACGGTGTACTCAAATATTTAGTGTTCAAATAGAAAACTCAATTATACAAAAATATTCTTCATTTTCAAAATTGTTGAGAATTGTTTCTCTCTGTCTACGTTTTAAAATAAATACGTTAAAATGCAAAAATCGAATCATAGGACCAATCCAAGCGGACGAGCTTTGAAACACATCGGTTGTATTAATTAAAATGGTTCAAAACTATACTTGGAGTCAGGAAATAAAAGATTTGCAAAAATATAAACAGGTCTCCGCGAAAAGTAAATTAAAATATTTGAAGCCGTTCGTAGACGATAATGGTGTAATTAGAGTAGGTGGCCGATTAAATAATGCCACATCGATAAGCGTATTTCAGCGGAAACCAATACTACTAACTGCGACGAGTAGTTTAACGACCTTACTATTTCATTATGAGCACATACGATTACTGCATGCGGGTCCGCAAGCGATTTTATTATCAATTAGAGAACAATATTGGCGTATTAACGGCAGGAATATAGCCAGGAAAACTGTACATCAGTGCATTACATGCTTCCGAATAAAACCAACAATAGTTCAACCATTAATTGGTAATCTGCCAAAGGAACGCGTAAATCCAAGTCGTCCTTTTAAATATGTGGAATTGATTATGGTGGCCCCGTTATGGTAAAATCTAGTTAACAACGCAAAGCTCCTATAACTAAAGGATATATATGTATATTTGTATGCTTCTCGACCAAAGTAATACATATAGAATTAGCTAGTGATTTATCAACTGGATGTTTTTTAAATGCACCGAGACGATTTTGCAGCAGGCGTGGAATATGCTCAGACATTTACTCAGATAATGCCACAAATTTCGTGGGTGCTAATCGCAAGTTACAGGAACTTAAAAAAATATTTTTATCAGACACGTTAGATCCCGAAATCCAAATATTAACGGCAGAACTTGGAATACGTTGGCATTTCATCCCTCCTAGATCCCCTCATTTTGGCGGTCTATGAGAAATGGCCATTGAATCAGTAAAAACTCACTTAAATAAACTATTGGGAAACGCTATTCTAACCTACGAGGAACTCAACACTGTGCTTACTCAAATAGAAGCGTGCTTAAATTCACGCCCATTGACTCCTTTATCATCTGATCCATCTGATCCTTCTGTACTTACTCCCGGTCATTTTCTGGTGGGAAGCTCTTTAGTCTCTTTGCCAGAACCTAATTTCACGAAAACACCTCTCAATAGATTAAGGAGATGGAGAAGAGTGAGTCATTTGTTTCAAGAATTTTGGCGCCGCTGGTCTAAAGATTATTTGGAGCAACTACAACAGCGAAATAAGTGGGAAAATGATAGAGGACCTAGGATTCGAATCGGCACTGTTGTACTCCTCCGTGATGATAATCTTCCCCCTTTGCGCTGGAAAATAGGACGAGTTGAAGAAGTGCATGTCGGAAGTGACGGAGTCATTCGTGTGGCAACTATTTCAACCTTAAGTGGTCAATTCAAACGAGCAGTCCGATTATTATGTCCTTTGCCATTTGAAGGCAATCATAATTAAATATTATTATTATTATTTTTATTTTTTGTATTTATATTTATATTTATGTTCTGATATTGAATAGCAAAAATTGTATAATTATTTATTATTGTAATTATTGAAATACTTTAAATTATTACTTCAAGGTGGGTGGTATGTTAGGTAGGTACCTATAATATCACTGTAATAAATTGTATATCTCGACTGTCACGACCCGCGATAACATTTATTCGCCTAGCGATCGTAACGACAATAATGTGTTTGCCGATCAGTTGTCATTCGTAGTCTCTCGAACGTTGTACTACCGTTCACCGAAAATCATTATTGTGTATAATATAATAAAACACTAACCAATTTAAAATAAAAGTATACAGTCCACTTTAAATATCGAACAAACTTAAACCCCAAAAAATCACCAGGCTATGATGAAATTAGTCCAAAAATACTGAAAGAACTTCCAAAGAAGGCTATCATTCATCTTACACGCATATACAACTAGGGTTTCCACCTCTCCGGGTTTTACCCGGAGAATCCGGGTTTATGTATAAATCTACGGGCTCCGGGTTCAGTGAATTATTCTCCAGGTCGGAGATAAAGATAAGATAACATACGATTTATAGTCTTATATAGACTTGTTTTTATTATTATGCCTTTTTTTTTTTTTATTAGTTTCCGGTATAATAACTTTTCTTGTTCGGGATTTTTAATCATATTTATTATATAATTTGTAATTTTCAATAATAAAATATGTGATTATATTAATATTTTTTTTGTTTGCATTTCATTACTTATCATTTCACTTCAACTAAGCTATAGATTATACTACATACTGGTGTATACTAGCGTCTAGCTGATGACCTTTTTTTTTTGCTTATCGGCCTGTCTCCGGGGCTGCTTTCTTTCAAAGGTGGCAACCCTATATACAACGCTATTTGTATGTTTGCCGATGATACGGCAATTTTGTCAACACGTAATAGTCAGTGCAACTGATAACTTACAGAGGTAAATTGACAGTATCTTTGCCTGGACAAGACGTTGGAAAATAAAGATCAATGGCGATAAATCAGTGCACGTTAACTGTACGTTACACAAAACCGAAAACATCCAAATAGTACTGAATCAATCACCGATCCCACAAAAAGATTCAGCAAAATATCTAGGAATGCACCTTGACTCTCGTATAAACTGGAAACACCACGTCCGTCAGAAAAAAATTCAGATTAAAGAAAAAATGAGAAAACTTTATTGGTTAGTCGGACCTCACTCTGAGTTAACCATCGAAAACAAACGTCTACTGTATGTAGCAATTATAAAACCGATCTGGATATATGGCATTCAATTGTGGGGTTGTGCCAGTAAGTCTAACATCGATGTTGAGATCTAGATGAGGTTAGATCGCCATGTCAATCCATTGGCTATCCAACTATTAGATATTATATATATCAAGTACATTTACAAATATGTCAACAAAGGGAGCGATATGGCAGTTTTTGGTGTGGAAAATAGAACTGGATCTATCGATGAAATCAATCAATATCAACTGGGACGCAGTAGTATGGCAAATTTTATCATTTCAAATCCGTGATCGACATCCAACAGTGGTTATTTTGGCAGTGCATCTTGAAAATAGCCAGCGTGTGTACTTCACGGCCGGTAATGTACGTGCAAGAGCATTTTCACCACAATCAACAACGTTAGTTGCTTTTTTTTCATTGTGTAGCCAAGATATGTTTGCAAAGAAGCTACTTTACTTTGAAGTGCCGACTTATTACACATGGAATACTTCAGTGAAAAAGTTTATACGCCGCACAAAAGGCAAAGCAGTAGAAGTAAATCCCAATTTATATACTGATGCATAAGGCCGTCTATACACTGTTCATCCAAACAATATAGAATGCTTCTACTTGCGGTTACTGTTAATCAACGTACGTGGACCGACATCCTTCGAAGAATTGAGAACAGTAGACGGTCAGGTTTGTGTCTCGTATCGTGAAGCTTGCCAAGAGTTAAATCTTCTTGAAAACGATGCACATTGGGATATTACACTCTCTGATACATCGAATATTGCTCGACCTCAGCAAATATGCATTTTATTTGCGATAATCTTGACAACGTGCTTCCCATCAAATCTAAAAGACCTTTGGGAAAAACACAGAGACTACATGAGTGATGAATTTTTGAATCGTTTGCGTACTACAAATCAAAGTCCAGACATTCAATTTTCCCCCTTCGTGTAAAATGAAGCATTGGTTGCGATTGAGGACATGTGTTTGGAAATCGTTAACAAAGTACTGGTACAAATGGGACTGCCAGCGCCGAATCGAGCCACTAACAGCCTTTTTGATCGTGAATTTTAACGATAAACACAGTTTAACGTCACTGAATAGGGTAGATTTGTTCAAACAAATCTTCCAAATTTGGTAAGAGAACAACGCATAGCGTATGACAGAAATATGCATGCAATCACAAGCAAAAGTGGTGGATTGTATTTCCTGGATGCACCCAGATGCACAGGCAAAACTTTCCTCATGACAATAATTTTTTGCATTGATACGATCACGAAATGATAATGCACTGGCAATCGCATCTTCTGGAATTGCAGCAACTCTTCTGGAAGGTGGGCGAACTGCACATTTGGCACTGAAATTGATGTTGAACATGCAACTCACGGAATGACCAATGTGCAACATCACCAATAATTTGGGACGAATGTACTACGGAGAACAAAAAAACATTGGAAGCACTTGATCGCACACTTAGAGATTTAAGAGGAAAACAAGAACTATTATTCGGTGGTGCACTCGTTTTAATGTCTGGTAATTTTCGGCCAACTCTACCGGTATTACCACGTTCAACACCGGCTGATGACCTCAATGCATGTCCAAAATCATCAGTATTATGGCAACACGTACATAAGTTGAACTTAGAGACTCATATGCGTGTACAACTACAAAATGATGCATCTGCTGATTATTTCGCAAAACAATTGTTGGACCTGGGGAATGCCATTCGAAATCAACTTTGCAGTATTCGGTGCGAATCGATTATTTTTATTCAGGTTTTCAATTGAATGCCATCAACCATTTCGGTTACTTTGGATACTCAATATACTTTGATTGTTCCTGTGCTTTGTTGATGGTCATTGCAAAAGCGATTCGCACCTGACACTGCAAACGTTTGAATTCAAATGGCATATCTGTAGGAACCATAGGGATTCGCGGCAACAGCGAATACATCTTCTCCAAACTTTCTGTTTAAAATTGTAGCTTCGATAATGTTGTTCATAAATTTTTTTTACCAAAAGCGTGGTACCATTACAGGGTCGTAGTGGATTGATGTTTCGTAGAAAAATGATGGGTGCATTCCAACGTGGGTGTAGGCAACTTACGGCTGCCCATATGGAAACCATAGATTTATCAATATGCTTTATTGATGGTCATTGCAAAAAGCAATTCACACCGGATACTGTAAACGTTTGAATTCAAATGACATGTCTCTAGGAACCTCCTCTATCTTCGCCTTTTAACATTCCGTTAAAAGTTGTAGCTTCGATTATGTTGTTAATCGACTTTTTAGCTGAAAGACTGGTACAATTGCAGAGTCGTGGTGGATTGATGTTTCGTGGAAGAATGAAGGGTAAACCAATTTTCGATTCTAGAACGTGCGGTGGTATACCTACATAATCATGCGAATCTAAGACTTCAATTGGATCCTTGACGGAATATTCTTAATTGGGTTATCTCTTTTTATGTGCATCGAAGAGCACGGGATCAGCTAACATTAAATATAAGTAGTAACACTAATTTTTTGGGATTCTTGAAAAATAAAAATTAAAGCATTTAATTACAAAATTTAAAAACGTTGTTTGCTATTTTTAGTTGATTGTATGTTCTTGTAGTAAAACAATTTTTATAAATAGTCTATAATTAATAACTACAGTTTTTATTTTATTCCAGATAAACCAGGTACGTAATTAAAGAGATAACTCATTAATTATTTAATTAAATATAACATATTGTTTTAAAAACAATTAAGTGATTTATGTACATCACAATATTGTTAATATCATATTATATTTTGTTTATTTTGTTATTGTTTTGAAGAATTCTACTATGTTGGTTTCGTAGTCTGTGTTTGGACCTATACTTGTTCCAATAATGTGACTTTAGAGTAATTTTTTGAGTTTTATCTTTGTTTTTTTTTCTGTCTGCATTATATTCATTTTTATTTTGTATGATATTATTGTTTTACGGTCTTAAATATTATAAATTTTTAAATTTTCTAATGATATTTTTTTCTTTTTATATCATATTATAATATAATATTTGAATATCATTATAAATTATTAATCTACAATGACATTTAACGAACTTTAATACTTGCTATAGAAAAAATACACTTAGGGTTGTTCTTAAAATGTCCGATTAATTGTTGTTTAATGCTAACCGGCTAATAACAGATTTTATAACTGGTAGCATTTCACCGGTTAACTGTCCGTTCATTTTTAACGGCGATGGTAAGAATGGCCCTAAAAGATACACATTGTATACCGAAATAAGAGCTAACCCAATCAAAAACATCTCTACTATCGAACCAAAAACATCTTAATAAAGCAGACATAAAATATATCATCCAAAAGCTCCCACCATAATGATACATTATCTTCATTTTTCAAACTTATATTTTATAATTTATTTTCCAGTCGAGAGTAAGAAACATTTTTGATTATTTTTTTTTTTAATGACATAATTTATTTTTGTTTGATAGTTTCTTGGTAAATTTACAATATTAATATTTTTATTTTACATTGTTTTTTAATGAATTGGACATCATATAAAATACAATATTCAAATCTGTGACACTCTTTAGAAATTAGGCGTTATAAAAGCTATAAAGTATGGGAGAGTGTGGATATTCCTGAATGTACATTAGTTCTCAGGTCAGCTACACATACTTGCGATTCCGAAAACGTTCTTAATGTGGTTTGATATGTGCAAATACATTTTTCACACCTAATCTATCCTTACTAAAATGGTTCCTTTAAACTCAGATGTTCCTAAAATATGTTTTAATTATAAATCTTTGCTGGCAGGCAATTGAGTATAGTTTATATTATATTTTATTTTTACAAGCCGTGGAGTTATTTTAATAGTCATACGTTACGAAATAGTAAAGAATATACAATAAACAAGTTATTAAAAAAATGAAATTAATATACAAATTAAGATCAAATTTAGATTTTTATTATAACACTGGAAAGACCTTCAGACATCGAAGCTCTTAATAACTGAGCTAAAATTATTATGACATGGTATATCGCCCAATTTGAGTATCGTTTTAATTAATAAACTATAAAATTAATGTAACAATAATTATGATACATTTTATATATTTTTTTTATTTATACAAAAAATCCTTTGATTTTAAAGTTCACAATTGAAAATATTGTAAATTTATTCAGAATTTTCAAATAAATCTTTATATTTGCTGCATAAATTATAATTTATTAAAACTGTTATATAATTAATCTTATAATTAATTACCGTCGGGTATTTGATTTCTAGGTAAGATGTGTAAGTTCTTTTTGATTTATTTTATTCTATATTATATTAGATTAATCTTACATGAGTACATAATTTAAAATTATATTGTTTATATTAGATTAAATATAAGTAGTTACACTAATTTTTTAGGATTTTTGAAAAAATTAAAAAATGAAAGCATTTAATTACAAAATTTAAAAACGTTGCTTGCAATTTATAGTTGATTGTATGTTCTTATAGTAAAACATTTTTTATAAATAGTCTATAATTAATAACTACAGTTTTTATTTTTTCCAGATGACGCAGGTACGTAATTGATATTGACATAATGTATGATATTATTGTTTTACGGTCTAAAATATTATAAAGGTTTCAATTCTCTAACGATATTTTATTATTTTTATATCATATTATAATATGATATTTGAATATAATTATAAATTATTGATCTACAATGACATTTAACGAACTATAAAACTTGCTATAGAAAAAATACACTTAGAGTTGTTCTTACAATGTCCGATCAAGTGTCGTTTAATGCTAACCGGCTAATAACAGATTTTATAACTGGTAGCATTTCATCGGTTAAGTTTCCGTTAACTTTTAACGGCGATGGTAAGAATGGCCCTAAAGGATACACAACGTATACCGAAATAAGAGCTAAAACAATTAGAAATATCTCTACTTTCATAAATGCTTCGTATCCTTCAAAAGATACCATAATAAATACTCTTTTAGAAGCCCTATCGATAAAGACCCAACTCAAACAAAAGATTACAATTTGCAATCTCTACCTATCGAACTAAAAACATCTTACTAAAGCAGACATAAAATATATCATCCAAAAACTCCTACCATAATGATACATTATCTTCATTTTTCAAACTTATATTCTATAATTTATTTTCCAGCTGAGAGTAAGAAACATTTTTGATTATTTTTTTTTTTAATGACCTAATTTATTTTTGTTTGGTAAATTTACAAAAGCAATATTTTTATTTTACATTGTTTTTTAATGAATTGGACATCATATAAAATACAATATTCAAATATGTACAGTGTTCACGCAATAAGCAATTAGCTTATCGCGGGAGACGACTCTGTGCGACGGTGATATCTTCCTTCTCGTCCAAACACCACTCCTTCCTTAAATTATTTAAATTATTCTAAATGTTATGTTTATTTATTATCTTTGGTTTCTCGTTTTATGCAAATAATTATTGGTCAACTTTTGGACAATATTATTATCATTTTCACATATCACTATTATCTGTTCTTTTGTTATTGTTTTTACGTCCACGGCCAACGCCCTTGTTGTGGTCTGTTCGTATTAAATATATTGTTTTCTTTTTTTCTTGTCCCGCTATTGCAGCGGTGGCTGTTCGTCGTTCTATTATATTTTTTAAGTCGCATTGAGCGCATAGTATGTATTAAAATTATTATTATTATTGTTACCAGTGAGTTGCCGGATCATTGTGATCCAACAATTATTGTTTATATCGTCAGGCCGTTATTGTAACGGACAACGCAACTTTGTGTCAAAAATAAATATCCATCGTTACC